>NC_067158.1:33533417-33727911 GCF_903995435.1 Acomys russatus
TAAGACAGGTGCCCTGTGAGTGAATAAATAAAAAGATGCCTTAAGAGACATATCTCTTCGGATTCTAGTGGCCAAACAGAAGAGATATTTAGGGTAGCTCACAGGGGATGTTTGTTAGGGAAATATTTACTGAGGTACCATTGCTCCTCTTCCCTGCCCTTACTGAGGCTGAGAGAAACATAGCCAAGGCTCCAGTTTTCATCTTTTTACTAATTTTCTATTCTCTTATCTTGAAGTATTGGGAAGATCTGGAATGGCTGAACTGAAAGTAAAAACATACCTAAGCATATGGATACTTGAGTCAAAACAGTACTTATTTAATATATAAATAAAATCACAAAATGGCCAAAGTTAAAGACCTCTCTATTACAAGGTCGCCAACATTTTTAACCTACAGGTTACAAACCACACATTTCATGTCAAGGGTACTAAGGATATCCTATCAACTTCCCTAATGCTGCAATGCAGCTGAGGCTCCTCAGAACTAGAGGGGATAATACTGAACCAGACTCCTAAGCCAATCTGTTTCTGAAAGCAAGTACAGGCCATCTTGGGTGCCATTTTCTGGTCAGTGTAAAAATGAAGTTAAATCACAGTACACAAGCCTAGGGGTGTTTCAGACAGCATATAGACCAAAGACCTTACTTTGAAGAGAAGAAAATGATATATGCGTAGAAGAAATGGCTTGTGTCTGGGTAAGGTCATGCTCACTAGATACTGAAATCTATCTTCTGACCTTGGACTAGAGCTCTGTCCATCTAAGTAGTCACTTGTAAGCTGATGAGTCCCTTAAGGAGGTGTAGTTGAATTCTGAGACTGTGTCAAATGTTAAGAGTAATTGCAAACCTTTCATTTTATCAATGCCATTGAGAAGTATCAGGCTAGCAAGGTTTGCCTCTGAATGCAGAGTTTCCTAGTATGAAGTTGATTTTTATCCTGGGTAAATTGATGCAATGCCTAAGACGTTAAGAAGTCTGTGCAAGTCTTTGTTAATTAAATGAATATTATCTTTTTTTTTTTTTTTTTACCTTGAAATGACTTTATCTTCCTAAAGTTTTTACCCATAAAACCAATTCTGAAAAATCCGGTTTGGTTGTGTAGGCCAGATTTACTGAGAAATAGGTTCTTGAATGAGAAAAGATAATTCTATTATCTTCAGCGAATAGAGTTGATACTGTATGTTTTAGAATTATGATGGCAAAATCTCACCTTTATCATTTTCTATTCACATTTATTAGGCTCACAGCCCATTTTACAAATTTTAGACACCTTTATGAAAAAAAATGTAATGAAAACAAGAAATTCTGTATGAATTTGGAATCATGCCACTTGTCTTGCTTTTGTATGGATACTATTATTAATTTGCCTAAAAATATAAATTTTACTATTTTATTACTTTATGTATATATCCACTAAATTTTGTAAAAGTCAAAAATATACAGTTCATCTCTTTATATGCATATATGATGGATAGTGAAAATATTCACTGTTAATTTCTTCATTTTCCGTTCTCCCATTGGTAAGAAAGCATTAAATATCACTAGTCAATAATATTTTTAATTGATTGTTAGAAATTTCAGTAGAGCTTTGTATTCTCTATAATGACCAGTTATTATAAACATTAACATCTGTGCTGGTTAGTTTTTATGAATTTGTTACAAGCTATGATCATCTGGGAAGGGGAAACCTTGACTAAGAAACTGCCACCATCAAATTGGCTTGTATGCAAGTCTGTGGTGGTATTTTCTTGATTAATGATTGGGGTGGGAGGGCACAACCTGCCCTGGGCTGTGCTACTCATAGGCAGGTAGTTTTGGATTGTATAAGAAAACAAGCTGAGCAAGTCATAGGGAGCAAGGAAGTAAGCAACATCTCTCTGTGGTCTCTGTTAGTTCCTAACACCATGTTCCTGCCTTGAGTTCCTGCCCCACCTTCTCTCCATACAAGACTGTTGGCTGTAGGATTGAGTAAACCCTTTTGTTCTCAAGGTGCTTTTGGTCAATATTGTGTCATGGCAAAAGGAAGTAAACTAAGACAGCATCTTCACATTGTTGCATGCCTTTTGAACTTCTTCAAAATATATCCTGATTATCTTCTTTAAAAACTCCTTATCTATACAAATGTTCACTAGTAACATTTTATTATCAAATAAAATGTTTTGGTTAACATTTATAGATTAATTGTTGCCATAAAAATGATGTTCCAATAAATAAGCTAATAATCTAACAATTTTATGTATATGAACAACATTCTTACAGTTATAGTTGATAGACTAAGTAAAGGAAAAAATTCTATAGTGTTGATTATTATATAAATGTCCCTTTAGTGAGCTGGACCAGCGATGCATCAAATTTTTTTCATAGCTCTGTCAATATACCATGTTATCAAAAAGTTAGATGTTTTATGAGCATAGTGTGTGAAAACAAAGCCTTGGATTTGACATCCTAGAACAGAAATGATAGTGTCCTTTTGGTTAATGTCATTTTCTTTAGGCACATGGAGAATTATGGGAGCAATCCAATAAAAGGTAAGACTTGACAGAATAACAAGCTTATTAGAGGTGCCTTCATCAATAGTGGCTACTTTCTCTGCTCCATAATTTTCTCAGGTGCAGTTGGAAAATCATGCTTCTGGATGCAAAGAGAATTCCACCAAGAGAAAAAAATGCGAAAAACCCTGTTAAGGAAGAGCATGTGGAACTTCTCAAGTTCATGCCATTTATACAGGCTTATACAAAGAGCTGTAAACCATAAAAGACAGGGGGAGGAAATCCCCCTCAGGAACAGTCATAGGGGAGGGGAATAAGGGGAAAATGGGAGGGAGGGAAGAATGGAAGGATACAAGGAATGGAATAACCATTGAGATGTAACAAGAATAAATTAATAAAAAATTTAAAAAATTAAAAAAGAAAAAAGCAATCATGCAATTCATGGCCAGTGGTCTCTTTATGATACTTTTTACTTTTTAAACACTTGAGTATCAAAGGAGACGGAGTCTAAAGCTCCAAAAATTAATCGTACCCACTGCAGGGTGATGACTTCAAGAACATAGCCTGCTTATCATGAGTGCAGAAAAATTGTCTGCCTTGAAAGGCTACCTAAGTTTGTGTTCATCAGGGAGGTAACATTCCCTCCAAGGCTCAGGAGACATCTTGGAGGAAGGTAGAGAAAAAATGTCAGAGCCAAGGATGGGCAGATGTACAGCAAAGATGTGTCTTCTGATCATGAAATAGTCATTGCATCAATGAACTTAGGTGCAGTTGTGGTTATCTGCACATGACTGGGTAAATCAGGGACCCACAGGAAGATGTGCTGAGATGGGTGCCACTGTAAGGGGGAATGAGAGATGGAATAGAGGTGAAAATGACTAAAGTTTTTATTGATATATGACTTATTTTTTTAATATGGTAAATCAGGAAGTGTTTAATTGTATAATTTTATACATCCAATGTTTCTCCAAACTACATAAATTAGATTTAATTTGTCTCAAACTATATTCAATTATTCTGTCTGAGTTTTCTTTTTTCTTTTCTTTTTTTTTTATTAATTTATTCTTGTTACATCTCCATGTTTATCCCATCCCTTGTATCCTCCCATTCCTCCCCCCCCCCATTTTCCCATTATTCCCCTCCCCTATGACTGTTCCTGAGGGGGATTACCTCCCCCTATATATTCTCATAGGGTATCAAGTCTCTTCTTGGCTACCTGCTGTCCTTCCTCTGAGTGCCACCAGGTCTCCCCTCCAGGGGATATGGTCAAATATGAGGCACCAGAGTACGTGAGAAAGTCATACCCCACTCTCCACTCAACTGTGGAGAATGCTCTGACCATTGGCTAGATCTGGGTAGGGCTTAAAGTTTACCACCTGTTGTTCTTGGCTGGTGCCTTAGTTTGAGCAGGACCCCTGGGCCCAAATCTGCCAATCCTAATGTTTTACTTATAAGTTTCTAGGATCCTCCAGATCCTTCTACTTTGCTATTCTCTCATGCTTCTCATCTAGAGTCCAATAGGATGTCCTCCCCTCTGTGCCAGTTTCCTGGTAAGTGAAGGCTTTCATGGACATGCCCCTTGGGCTAGTATGCAGATATAAGTGAGTATATACCATTTGAGTCTTTCTGCTTCTGGGTTAACTCACTCATTATGATCATTACTAGCTCAATCCATTTATCCACAAATTTCAGGAATTCCTTGTTTTTAATAGCTGAGTAGTATTCCATAGTGTATATGTACCACAGTTTCTTTATCCATTCTTCTCCTGAGGGACACTTAGGCTGTTTCCATGTTCTGGCTATTATGAATAAGGCTGCTATGAACATGGTTGAGCAAATTTTCTTGTTGTGTGCTGGAGCATCTTCTGGGTATATTCCAAGGAGTGGAATAGCTGGGTCTTGAGGAAGCCCTATTCCCATTTTTCTGAGATAGCACCAGATAGATTTCCAAAGTGGCTGTACTAGTTTGCATTCCCACCAGCAATGGAGGATGTTCCTCTCTCCCCACATCCTCGCCAGCATGTGGTGTCGCTTGAGTTTTGATCTTAGCCATTCTGATGGGTGTAAGATGGAATCTCAGAGTTGTTTTGATTTGCATTTCCCTGATGACTAAGGAGGTTGAGCATTTCTTTAAGTGTTTCTCAGCCATTTGATACTCTTCTGTTGAGAATTCTCTGTTTAGTTCCAAGCCCCATTTCTCAATTGGGTTATTCGGTTTGGTGGTGTTTAATTTCTCGAGTTCTTCATATATTTTGGATATTAGACCTTTGTCAGATGTAGGGTTGGTGAAGATTTTTTCCCAGTCTGTAGGCTGTCGCTTTGTACTCTTGACAGTGTCTCCTGCCTTACAGAAGCTTCTCAGCCTCATGAGGTCCCATTTATTAATGGTTGACATTAAGGCCTAGGCCGTTGGTGTTCTGTTCAGGAAGTTGTCTCCTGTGCCAATTGTTCCAGGCTCTTTCCCACTTTTTCCTCTAAGTGGCTTAGTGCCTCTGGTTTTATGTTGAGGTCTTTAATCCACTTGGATTTGAGTTTTGTGCAAGGTGACAAATATGGGTCCAGTTTCATATTTTTACACATAGACCTCCAGTTAGACCAGCACCATTTGTTGAAGATGCTATCCTTTTTCCATTGAATGGATTTGGCTTCTTGTCAAAATCAAGTCACCATATGTGTGTGGATTCATATCTGGGTCTTCGATTCGATTCCACTGATCAACCAGCCTGTTGCTGTGCCAGTACCATGCTGTTTTTAATTACTATTGCTTTATAGTACAGTTTGAGATCAGGTATGGAGATTCCTCCGGAGCACCTTTTATTGTACAAGATTGTTTTAGCTATTCTGGGTTTTTTGTTTTTCCATATGAAGTTCAGAATTGAACTTTCAATGTCTTTAAAAAATTGTGTAGGTATTTTGAAAGGGATTGCGTTGAATCTGTAGATTACTTTTGGTAGGATGGCCATTTTTACTATGTTAACTCTCCTGATCCATGAGCAAGGAAGATCATGCCATCTTCTCAGGTCATCTTCAATCTCTTTCTTCAGAGTTTTGAAATTTTTTTCATACAAGTCCTTCACTTAGTTAGGGTAACTCCTAGATATTTTATATTGCTTGTGGCTAATGTGAAGGGTGTGGTTTTCCTAATTTCTTCCTCTGCAAGCTTGTCATTTGTATATAGGAAGGCTACAGACTTTTTGAGTTAATTTTGTATCCAGCCAATTTACTGAAGGTGTTTATCAGCTTTAGGAGTTCTCTGGTGGAATTTTGAGGGTCACTTATGTACACTATCATATCATCTGCAAATAGGGATAATTTGACTTCCTCCTTTCCCATTTGAATACCCTTGATCTCCTTTGTTGTCTTATTGCTCTGGCTAGAACTTCGAGTACTATATTGAAGAGATATGGAGAGAGTGGGCAGCCTTGCCTTGTTCCCGATTTTAGAGGAATTTCCTTGAGTATCTCACCATTTACTTTGATTTTGGCTATTGGCTTGCTGTATATAGCCTTTATTATGTTGAGGAAAGTGCCTTGTATCCCCGATCTCATTAAAACTTTAAACATGAATGGGTGTTGAATTTTATCAAATGCTTTCTCTGCATCCAAGGAGATGATCATGTGTTTTTTATTTCAGTTTGTTTATATGGTGGATTACATTAATGGATTTCCGTATATTAAACCATCCCTGCATGCCTGGAATGAAGCCTACTTGGTCATGATGAATGATATCTTTGATGTGTTCCTGTATTCGTTTTGCAAGTATTTTATTTAGTATTTTTGCATCTATGTTCATAAGAGAAATTGGTCTGAAATTCTCTTTCTTTGTTGAGTCTTTGTGAGGTTTAGGTATCAATGAGACTATGGCCTCATAGAATGAATTTGGTAATTTTCCATCCATTTCTATCATTTGGAGTAGCTTGAAGAGTATCGGTATTAGCTCGCCCTTGAAGGTCTGGTAGAATTCTGCACTGAAACCATCTGGCTCTGGGCTTTTTTTTGGTTGGGAGACCATCAATGATTGCTTCTATTTCTGTAGGGGAAATGGGACTATTTAGCTTGTTTATCTGTTCTTCATTCAACTTTGGCAAGTGAAATTGATCAAGAAAATCGTCCATTTCCCTTAGATTTTCAAATTTTGTGGCATATATGCCTTCAAAGTAGGATCTTATGATTCTTTGAATTTCTTCAGTGTCTGTTGTTATGTCTCCCTTTTCATTTCTGATTTTGTTGATTTCAATACTGTCTCTCTGCCTTTTAGTTAGTTCGGCTAACGGTCTGTCTATCTTGTTGATTTTCTCAAAGAACCAGCTTTTGGTTTTGTTGATTCTTTGGGCTGTTTTCTTAGTTTCTAATTTGTTAATTTCAGCCCTGAGTTTGATTATTTCCAGGCGTCTACTCCTCTTGGGTGTTTCTGCTTCTTTTTTTTTAGGGCTTCCAGTTGTGTTGTTAAGATGCTTATGTGCGATGTTTCCAATTTCTTTTTAAAGGCACTTAGTGCTATGAATTTTCCTCTTAGCACTGCTTTCAATGTATCCCACAAATTTGGGTATGTTGTTTCTTCATTTTCATTGAATTTCAGAAACTCCTTGATTTCTTTCTTTATTTCTTTCCTGACCCAGGTGTCATTTAGCAGAGAGTTGTTTAGTTTCCACGTACATGTAGGCTTTTTGTTCTTTCTGTTGTTGTTGAATTGCAGCCTAAGAGCATGGTGATCTGATAGGATACAAGGTATTATTTCAATCCTCTTGTATCTATTGAGGCTTGCTTTGTGAACTACGATGTGATTAATTTTAGAGAAGGTTTTATGGGGTGCAGAGAAGAAGGTGTATTCTTTCTTGTTTGGGTGAAAGGTTCTATAGATATCTGTTAGATCCATTTGACCCATGGCATTGGTTAATGATGTTATTTCTCGGCTTAGTTTCTGTTTCAATGACTTATCCTTCACTGAGAGTGGGGTGTTGAAGTCTCCCACTATTATTGTGTGGGGATTGATGTGTGGTTTAAGCTTTTTTAGGAGATCTTTTACAAATGTGGGTGCCCTTGTATTGGGAGCATAGATGTTCAGAATTGTGATGTCATCTTGGTTGACTTTACCTTTGATGAGTATGAAGTGTCCTTCCTCATCCCTTTTGATTAATTTTGGTTTGAAAGTCTATTTTGTTCGATACTAAAATGGCTACGCCTGCTTGCTTCTTGTGACCATTTGCTTGGATATTTTTTTCCAACCTTTTACCCTAGGTAATGCCTTTCATTATGGGTGAGATGTGTTTCTTGGATGCAGAAGAATGTTGGATCTTGTTTATGTACCCATTCAGTTAGTCTGTGTCTTTTTATTGGAGAATTGAGGCCATTGATGTTGAGAGATATTAATGACCAGTGACTGTTAAAAGTCTTAATTTTGATGTTGTTTCCAGTCGAGCATTTGTGTAGTTGTGTTTTTGCCATGGGATAGTTATCTATTTCCTGGGTAGTTTTGGTTGTAACTTGACCCTTTAGGATGGAGTTTTCCTTCTAGTACCTTCTGTAAAGCTGGATTTGTGGATAGGTACTGTTTGAATTTGTTTTTGTCATGGAATATTTTGTTTTCTCCATCAATGGTTATTGATAATTTTGCTGGGTAAAGTAGTCTGGCCTGGCATCTGTGGTCTCCTAGGGTTTGCAGGATCTCTGTCCAGGCCCTTCTGGCTTTTATGGTCTCTGCTGAGAAGTCGGGTGTAATTCTGATAGGTTTACCATTAAATGTTATTTGGCCCTTTTCCCTTGCAGCTTTTAATATTTTTTCTTTGTTCTGCATGTTTTGTGTTTTGATTATTATGTGGTGGGCAGTTTTCTTTTCTGGTCAATTCTATTTGGTGTTCTGTAGGCCTCTTGTATGTTTATAGGCAGTTCTTTCTTTAGATTGGGGAAATTTTCTTCTATGATTTTGTTGAGAATAGTTTCTGGGCCCTGGAGTCTGATGCCTTCTCTTTCTTCAATGCCTATTATCCTCAGATTTCTTCTTTTCATGGTGTCCTTAATTTCTTGGATGTTTTGTGTCAGGAGTTTTCCAGATTTGTCATTTTCTCTAATGGTTGATTCAATATCTGTGATTGTATCTTCTAGCCCTGAGATTCGTTCTTCCATCTCTTGGATTCTGTTAGAAAAGCTCACCTCTGTGTTGCTCGCCTTCTTCTCTGAGGTCTCACGTTCTCGTTTTTCTTCTGTCTGTGTGTTTATCATTGAATCCATTTTCATTTTCAGATCTTGAACTGATTTTTTGATTTCTTTCATCTGGTTTTTTTGTATATTCCTGAGTTTCTTCCATTGCCTCTTTAGAGGTCTTCAGAGCTTGAACCGTTTCATTTATTTATTTCATCTGGTTGTTTGCATTTTCCTGCAATTTTTCCAGTTCCACTCTATGTGCTTCTTTTATGTCTCTCACCTGTTTGTCTGCATCTTCCTGCATTTGATTACGAATTTTATTTGTTTCCTCCATTATCATCCTCATTACTAAGGATTTGAGGTCATTTTCTTGTATTTCCGTTGTATTTGAGTTCTCTGGGTTGTTTTCTTTGGGATAGCTGGAAACTGGAGACGCCATGTTGTTTTGGGTTTTTTTTGCGTATGCTTTTTCATTGTCCTTTAGACATCTTGCTGTCTTTGTTTTTATCGGGTAGCTTCCAGAGTTGGATGGAGGGTGTCTGACGATAGATTCACTTGTTTTCTCACGATTTCCCTAGGCTGCGAGCTCAAAGCTTCACTGGTGTGGATGTTAGGAGGTTAGCCCTGTTGTTCTGGACTCTCACAGTCAGTGATCTTCAGCGCCCCTTTGCTGTGGATCCTGCAATTGTTCTGGGTCTCTGAATGAGCGTTGGGTCAGGCCAAGGTATTCACAGCCTTCTGTGTTCCCTGCCAAGTCCAGCCAGGAACACTGGGCCCGAACCACGGGCTGAACTTAGCTAGATTCTCAGGGCCTGAACCGTCTGCCAAGCTCAGCTAGGGATTCTGGGCCCAAAATGCACACAGGGTCCAGCCAGAATTTTTGGGCTGGGACTACGCACCAAGCTCCGCTAGGGCCTTTTGGCCCAAAGTGCGTGCTGTGGTCAGTTATTGACTCAGGGCCCAAACTGACCACCAATCTCAGCCAGGAATTCTGGATTCAAACTGCACACTGTGTCCAACCAGAGTCTTAGAGCTGGTGGAACCGAGCGCTCTGTCCAGCCTGCGCCACAGCAGGAGAGCTGTGGCTGCACCGAGTTAGCGCCAGTGTTGGAACCAAGTGCTCCGCCCAGACTGTGTCACCGCAGCTGAGCTGAGGTGGCACCTAGGGTGGAACTGAGTGCTTAGCCAAGCCTGCGCCACAGCAGGAGAACTGCAGCTGCTCTGAGTTAGCGCCTGTGTTGGAACCAAGTGCTCCGCCCAGACTGTGTCACCGCAGGGGAGCTGCGGCTTAGCTGAGGTGCTGCCTAGTGTGGAGTTGCACACTCAACTAAGACTGCACCACAGCAGGGGAGCTGTGGCTGAAGCTGAGTTAGTGCCTCGGGCAGAATTGCTTGCTGGGCTGGGCCAGTACCCGGGACTGTGGGGCCGAACTGTCTGCTGAGTCCAGTCTGGGTCCAAAGGCTCCACGCAACCCAAATCCTGCCCCGAGTCCCCTCTCCTGCAGCAGCTCCCACCAGCCACCACACCAATCGCCTCCACCGGAAGGCTATGAGCTGCAAACCTCAGCCACCGCTGCTGGTGCCACTGGTGCTGCTGCCTCTGCCGCTGCTGCTCCGATCAGAGAAAATCCACGCTCCTCCTGTGTGCAGGGGCATGCAGGTCCTCTGCACCCTGGTCCCTCCGAACCGTGGAGCACTCCCGCTGCCGTGATGTTCGGCCCTCGGTGTTCCTGGCTCAGAAATCTGTGCAAATCCCTGAATTGTTCACTGGAGCCTCCAAACACGGTCCACACTGCTCGCCGCCATCTTGGATCCTCGTGATGTATGACTCTTAAATAATATTTGTTTGTTTGTTTTTAAGAAAACCCCTCTGATTTAAATTCCCCACCATCTTTTAGGGTTAAGGAGACAGAAACTTGCCATGGTCTGCCAATATCCTTCCAAAATTCAAATATGAGGAACAAACATGGTTCACACTTGAAAGCAATTTGACTGTATCCTAGAACACTCTCTGCTTGGATTGAGCTTATTGATGCCTCATTCTACCTACTTAGTGGGAGAAAATAAGAGACTCGTTTCCTTTCATCATGACCCATCACAGAATTCTGATATTTATATCTAGCAGATATAAATTGTTTTTCTCCAAAACTATTGGATGAACAAAGATGGGGAGAAAAAGTAAATGAAAAATAAACAGATACTGGAAAGACGTCTACCTATGGTGGAATTAATGCAAAAAGTAATCAAAATTACTAGGTTTATTGTAATAAATAGGGGAAGGTATAGATAAAATGGTAAAGTATTTTACAGAGATAAGTAATATGTACATATAACCGAAGTGGATGACTGGGACTAGGAAAGAAAAATAAGTAAACATATATAGAGCTAGAATTATGAAACGCTGGGTAATTTAGCAGAAGGCAGGCCTGGGGAGATGGTAACATCAAGAACATAGAAGACAGAATGTACTTGCTCTGTGGCAAAAAAGGAAATATATGAGGAAAAAGCCAAAGTGCCAGAAGTCCATAGATGCTTCCAAATGTTTCCCCATATGTCAGGAGTAGGTAGGAGAAAATAAATCAGAAACAATATCTAAGGGAATAATGACCTAGAAAATAAAACTGAAGCAGAGTTTCAACACAGTTATAAAAAGCATAAAATATATTGCTATTATAGAGAAAGTATAATTTAACAAAGTTAAATGCCTCACAATTTTATTTAGCGATAAAGGGAAATGTTAGGAACATGGATGTGCATTTTTGCTTGTTCCGGTTTGGTTCTTTTGAGACAGGAAGTCATCACATAACTTAGGATAAACTTGTATTCACTGGAATCCTGTTTCAGTCTCCCAAGCACTGGGATTAGCAGCACAAACCACGTGGCCAGCTCTGTGCATGCTTTATTAGTACATGTATCTATATCATATAATAGCAGTGAGCTGCGGATTCATAAAACAGAACTGGGAGGAAAACAATGCTAAATTTATTTGAAATCACAGAAGAAAAAGGCTAGAAGTATCTGGCATATCAGATATCAAATTATGTTAGAGAGCCACAGTAACGAAAACAATATTGATCATACTGAAACAGATATTTAAACCAACAAAGCAGAGTGGAGATCAGATAAATAAGCCCACCAGCTACAATAATAGGATTGTTGACAATGGGGCCATTGGCATACCTTGGGGAAATCAGCTTCTTCAAGTGCCACTGAGAAGGTTCAGCATCGACACACTTGCTGCAAACACTGTCGAGCGTACCTTTTAGTTTGTCTCATTAGTTTCTCTGAATTCTGATTTTAACATAGAACCATCAAACTGTTCAGTGCCTATAATCTCCTTGACTCCAAGACAACATTCTGTCACACCGAGCCCTAGAGTCCACTGGCATGGATCCTATTGCAAAGCAAAATAATGATTAGGCTCATCATTAAGCACACATGTGTGCCATCTGGATGGAGCTATGACTTCTCTACAGCAGGCAGGTATATCATCTCTTTGTTATGGGTTCAGTCCCGACAGGTTTCTGTGAAAACAGGCACCTGGAAGAAAGACTCTGCTAGACCCATCTGAGCCTTTACTCTGAGATTTTCATTTTCTTATAGTTCACTCTCCAGGCGTTATTTTTTTCTTATGTCTACTTGTGGATTCCAAGTCTCATCCTCCACAAGGCCTTGGAGAACCACAGTGATGCTTAAATCATCTGCAGAAACCACAGCATTTAAGTTTATCCTGGGTGCTCACCCTTCGTTGCTTTTCCATTTCTTTCTTACAAAGAACATTCATTTCGAAGCATTTCTCCCAAATCATTCTGAAATCTTAGAATTTGGACTCTCAAGTATATTTACATTTAAATGAAGTTCTGAGGCCTTGTGGCATTTGGAAAAGCTTTCGAGATTTTTAATGAACTTCTAACAGATTCTTCAGTGGAAGCTTTTCCTGAGGGTAGGTCTGTATTGAACAACAAGAACCGTGGCGAGTTAGGAACTTAGTCCTCATGAATGTGAAAAGAAAGTGGGACTCTAACTATCTGCATTGTTCTTGAGTCCTTACTTTCAAACTAAAACATTCACTGATACACCCCGCCACCCCCCCCCCAGGCCATCTGATCTGTCAAGCTCATCTTTCACAAGAGCTTCACCAGGCTGTCTTTCCCTCATCATCTTGAGCATGATCCTTCCTTTTCCTCCAACCTACAGCATCCTTCCTCCGGCCTTCTTTAGTTGCCTTTCAAATTGATGTCTGTGCACTCATGAAATGTTTTTTACCTTGGCAATTATTTGCTTTTTAAAAATTTCGTTCTCTCTCTCTCTCTCTCTCTCTCTCTCTCTCTCTCTCTTTCTCTCTCTCTCTTTCCCCCATCCCCCTTAGAATAACCTAAGGTTTGATGTGCTGTTTCAACACAGCTCATCACCACCTCAAACACCTCTTACACCTCTTACAGCTTTGAGATAAAATAGCCAGTCTTCTTTAGTTACTTTGGAACATTGTTGGCTACAATCCCACTTCATATAGTAGCACACAAGAATGTGTTCTGGTTTTTTTTCCCCTCTGCTTTTAAACTTTAGTTTTTGTGACAGGTCTCATATAGTCTCATATAAGCTAGATTAGCCTTGAACTCTCTGAGGCGGAAGATGATCTTGAACTCCTGATCTTCCTGCCTCTATCAATGGCTGAGGTAACAGTTATGCATCATCATAATAATGACCTCAAGACTGCCATCTTTTAACGAGGACTAGCTTTGAAACTCTTAATCTCTTGTCCCATACCCCACATGCTATTAAAGTCTAATTTTTTTTGTGTTGTGGGATGATTTAGAGGAAATTATATGAATAGGTCTTAAAACTCCCTAGGTTGTTGGAGTTTCACATGAATCTTCAGAATCTATATGAACAAATTTTGGTAAGATGAGGCCTGTGATTGGTTTGCTATGAGTTCCATGTAATTATAAGCCTGATTATGAAGTTCCTCTTCTCAGGATGAAATCATTCAGTATGCTTCACTAGCTATGGAAATTAGGGTGAGTGACATTATGTCTCTGTGTCCTAGAATTATCATTTGAGTTACAGATTTAATAAGGAGGCACGTATAAAAAGGGCATTGAGAGGGTTAATTGAGAAAGTGCAAAAGCTGTAGACAATACCTGGCAAGCGCCAACAGCCCTGAGAAAGTTAATTATTTCCACTAACAACTATTTCTGTTCCTGCTCCATGCTAATCTGTGTTATTTGAAAAAAAGAAAAAGAAACAGACTTGCATGTGTTCACATGCACTCTCTTTCCCCCAAACACTGTGTTGTACTCACTGACAGGCATCAGAGGCTCACAAGGCCCAGAGGTATGCAATCTACATTAGCAGATTTTAATATTTAATATACACAAAAAAATTGACTAGACCTCAGAAGAGGTAAGCTCTGTCCTGTTTATGGCCCCGTATTAGTTATCAAACAAAACTACTATTGAGAAAGAAAGCAAAATTTAACTTCTAAATGAAAATTGCTTTCGTGTACTTCCCAGTTCACAACTTTTAAGAAATAAGACTGAACAAGATGTCTCAAATATGGTATACTTTTCCCTGCTTTTTATTTTTCAATGCAGACCATGATAAGGGACATGTTATAGACATATGACATTTATTTTTCTAGTTTAAATGAAAGAACTATGAAATACTGTTGATTGATTGGGCATACTCAGCTGTTGGAAGCTAAGACTTTGATCTTCAACTCAGTCTTACCAGGACACCATATCTCAAATTGATGGATGGTTTTTCTGGCATCATATTTTCATTATATTTGTTCTTCTGCTGCATGTGCCAAACCACTACTAAATCACAGATACTAAACGTTGAATAAAATAGACCATCCATGAATTAGAAATGAGTCTTTTTACATTTTTATTCACTCATTTTTATCTCCTGCTATGTTTTTCATTATTCATCTGATTCTCAAAATCTCCCTATATATCTTTCTCTTTGACCTTTATTTAGTCACATTTTATAAGAGGCAGCCTATGGGGCGAAGGGCTGTGAGGTCACTGTAGACAGACTTGATTGTGGCCTCAGATTGGTTTTTACCATGTTTTGTAACTTCTGGGACCATTTTTTCACATTCCAATAAATAAGATATACTACTGATTATGTAAAAGCCTTTGACTGTATCTCTGATGTGTGATTGTTCACCTAGAATTTCAGCCTTCTATACTCTAAAAATGGAGACCTTTTGCAACTTCTTCATCACAGTGTTTCCCACCCAACACTGTTTCTAACATGAATGAAATAATCTGTGTCAAGTTAGAGAAAAGCTCACTTTCTTTGTTTATTATTTCTTTATTCTTCTTATTGCTCTCTCATTGTGTTTTCAGTCTTCTAGCTATTCCAAATGCCTGTCTGGAGGCTGGAGATACAGTCCAGTGGTTAAGCAGGCTTTCTGCTCTTGCAGAGAACCCTGGTTCAGTTCTGAGACCCCACATAAGTCTGCTGACAGCTGGTGTGACCCCAGCTTCAGGAGATCCAAGACTCTTTTCTGGGTTCTTCAGATACTGACACAAATGTGTGCATACACACAGAGACAGACATATGCACATAACTAATAAAAATAACCTCAAGCCCATTCTTATTCTCTCATGATTTTTCAAGCCTTAATTTAATGCATTAATAAAGTGTTTTATAAACTTATTATATAAATGTGTAGGTACAACATGTCAGAAATTAGGATGCTTGAGGGTTTTTTTTAATACCCAAAGAGTAAAATTCCCATCCTGTATTATATGGAAACTAGCTGATAAATTTAAGGAGGGTTTTGAGAGATGGAGATAAAATATTCTAATTTAGTTGTTGGAAGATGCTGTTTTCAGTCTGATAGACAAGTCCAGAGACAGACAGAAACATTTTCAAAATGCTACTCCCATTCATCACTCAAATAAGTTCTCCTTTAACTTCTGGGAGACAGGAATACGCATACTGTTTGAGTAGAATACCATGGCGTTACTGACAGATTCATGTATGCATCCTGGAGCGGAATGACAGTAGTGTTCACCGGAAGCACGGCACTGAATAAAGAAGCTGTGGACATCACTTTTGTGAAGGTCATTTTCTGATTTAAAAAAAAAAAAAAAAGATGGAGCTTGAGCACTAATTAGAAACTGGGTATGTGCACATGAAAGGCAAAATTGGAATGTACCACAGCAGTACATAAAAAAGAAATTTTGCTCTTGAAAAAAGTCAAAAGAAATATTTCCTAGGCAGTGATTGAAAGCAGAAAACTGAGAAGAAACACAAGAGACAGATATAACAGTCCGTCATGAGTTTAATGGGTTATGCAGAAACTCACCAAAGCTCATGACATACTTACAGAAATAAAATTGGAGCAAAGAGACGCAGTGAGTGAGTAAACGACTTAGATGAGGAGGGAGAACAAGAACAGGCAGATCTGGGTCCTGGGGTCCTCCTCAAACTAGGCACCCACCAAGGAGAATATAGCAGTAAGCTTCGAACCCTACCCAGACCTAGCCGACGAACATGATATTCTCCACCGTTGAGTGGAGAGTGAGATTCTGACTCTCACACGAACTCTGGTGCCCCTTTTCTGACCATGTCCCCTGGATGGGGAGGCCTGGTGGCACTCAGAGGAAGGATAGCTAGTTACCAAGAAGAGACTTGATATTCTAAGAGCATATACAGGGGGAGGAGGTCTCCTTCAGTCACAGACATAGGGGAGGGGAGAAGGGGAGAAATGGGAGGGAGGGAAGAATGGGAGGAAACAGGGGAAGGGCTAACAATCGAGATGTAATATGAATAAATTAAAAAAAAAAAAAGAACACAGAACTAGACTAGTTGTGTTGGTACACACTTAGAATTCCAGGACTCAAGAAGCACAGAAGTACTACTAATGAGTTCTAGCTCAGCCATGGCTGAAATCAATGTGGCGCTCTCTCAAAAAGTTGGGAAGAGCTCTCTCTACCTCAGGACTCAGCTATACGTTCCTGGGCATACACCCAAAAGATGCTCCACCATACAGCAAGGACCATGTTCATGACAGCTTTATTCATAATAACCAGAAACTGGAAGCAACCTAGATGTCCCTCAATCAAAGAGTGGATAAAGAATCTGAAGGCAGGGTTTCAAGAGAATGATTTATTGTGACTACAACTGATGACATACAATGGGGTTGGTGGCACATCTCACTGTGGATTCTGCCATATTTATGTAGTATGCAGTGTGGTGTATGTAGTAAGGGACAAATCTATTCTTATTATGCAGGGCTTACACCAAGGAAAACCCAGTAAGGTCTCAGTTGTTCGGTATACTGACATGTACTCTCAGCTAGTACTTAATCTCCGAGTTGCGAACTGAGGGTCATGAGTATAATAATATTACCCAGCTAATTAGTCAGCTAAACAAAAGAAATATAGCCCAGAGCTATATATGTATATAATCTAATAATGATGATGATGATGTTATTATGAATAAAAAATTGGAGTTCAACTCTATCTGCCTGATGTTATAAACAAATAGCCATGCAGCTATGCTTTTCTTAACCTGAAAGGCTGGCAGAGCTTGAAGATGACTACCATGCTCTTGAGACATAGGCATACAAGAGTTACACAAACCCTTACACTCCTGAACATATAAAGTGCTGTCTCACCTGTAGAACTCATCTGCCATGGCCACTCAAATCACAAAGTTCATATCTGTGGATGCAGAGAGACTGAGAGCCAGCAAACATAGCATCAGATGTTTGAAATTCCCCACACACAACTGCTGCAGATAAGAAACTACCAGAGTGCCTACTAGTGAGATAGTGATTTATAAAGTTGCTATAAAATCATGCAGAAGATTTCATTATAGGCATTAATATCAGGCAGACTTTGTTCAAATGACAATGCAGAATAATATATTTGAATATGTGATTTTATATTTTGGGACTATCTTAGGAAGAATAAAATGTGTAATAAACTTGTCACTGTTAACTATTTTCATATGACTCCTTTGAATATTTAATTGCATGCATATAGTAATTAAATAACTAAAGACCTGTTCAGCCAAAGAAGTTGCCCTCATCGCCAACTTTATTTTCCAGTAGGTTTTTTTCCTCTTCCACTATTATTTTTTCTTTCATTTCTTCCTTCTCATTTCCATGTTCCATCTTGTCTTTTATATTTCCCTCAGTTCTTTTTTTTTTTCTTCTTCTTTTCCCTTATACTGTCATCCTGCATCTCCTTTAACTTATTTCTACATGTACAATTCACTTTTTATGAGGTGTTGCCAAGGCTTCATTCCAATTTCCATGATTTTAAAACAGATTTTTTTGCAGCTCTGCTGTGACCTGAGATACTTAACCTTCAAAGCTTTGCCTATCCACCTGGAATGTTGCAGCTGCTTTGTCTTCTAGGCCAAGGCATATCCCTGGAACATCCTCTTTCTCTTGTCTTTTTGAACATTGTGTCATCTCTCCATTGAGACAGGTGAAATATTATGGTGATATGATTGATATCAAGTTGAGACAGGGTAGACTTACAATGATCAATCACACCTGTCATGCTGATGGGACCTGGAGACAAAAATTTGGTCATGGCTTTGAAGATGTTTCCACATAGGTTTGACTGCCTTGGAAAATCTCATTCTAAATGAAAGAGGTAGCATTCTGTGCATTGAAGTTCCAGACAAAAGTAAAGGGTAGAGCAAGTGCAACACCAACATTCATTTTTCTCTGCTTTCTGAGCCCAGGAGGTATGACCAGCTCCCGCAGCCCTGCAATGATGCCTTCCAGGTCACGATGGGCTATCTAATCTCAACATATGACCCACAATTAACCCTGTTTTCAGTTTCTCTAAAGAGATATTTTGTCACAGTATATGACAAAATTATCTACTGTGCTTATAGTGCTCCATACATGGCTATACAGTAAGGCAATAGAGAGCAAGGTTGACCGAAATGAAGGCACTATATAAGAGTATTCACAGGAAGGGGGGCTAGGGAGTTGGGACTCAACACAATTCTCTAAATGTGACCAGGGAAAAAATCCACTGTGTAGTGGGGGAAATACAAGGAAGCAAATACTAGCTTACTTATATGGCAGCTATAGAGTGAAGAAAATTATTGACTTTGTTATTTATGGAAAAATAAGTATAGAGAGATAAAAATGGATAATCAGATGAAGAAACTAGAAAAATTAAAAGCCTAAAGATTCAGGTTATAAATGTAAGTTTGGCTAAAATATTAAGCATTTTTATGCTTTAAAAATTTTTTTTTATTAATTTATTCTTGTTACATCTCAGTGGTTATCCCATCCCTTGTATCCTCCCATTCTTCCCTCCCTCCCATTTTCCCATTATTCCCCTCCCCTATGACTGTTCCTGAGGGGGATTACCTCCCCCTGTATATGCTCATAGGGTATCAAGTCTCTTCTTGGCTACCTGCTGTCCTTCCTCTGAGTGCCACCAGGTCTCCCCATCCTGGGGACATGGTCCAATGTGAGGCACCAGAGTACATGAGAAAGTCATATCCCACTCTCCACTCTACTGTGGAGAATGTTCTGACTATTGGCTAGATCTGTGTAGGGGTTTAAAGTTTACCGCCTGTATTGTCCTTGGCTGGTGCCTTAGTTTGAGTGGGACCCCTGGGCCCAAAATCTGCTATCATAATGTTCTACTTATAGGTTTCTAGGACCCTCTGGATCCTTCTACTTTGCTATTCTCCCTTGCTTCTCTCATTTAAAGTCCCAATAGGATGTACTCCCCTCTGTGCCAGTTTCCTGGTAAGTGAAGGCTTTCGTGGGACATGCCCCTTGGGCTAGTATGCAGATATAATTGAGTATATACCACTTGAGTCTTTTTGCTTCTGGGTTAACTCACTCATTATGATCATTTCTAGCTCAATCCATTTATCCACAAATTTTGGGAATTCCTTGTTTTTAATAGCTGAGTAAGCATTTAATATGCCTGAAATAGAGGGTTTGTGGCCAAGGAAAGGGACTGGAGAGAGCGGTGATGATAATGTGAAGGCAGTAACGTAAAATTGGACCCAAATACATATTTGACCCATGTCATGTGGATTTTGTTAATAAATACTATGTTTTAATTTGACCTAAAATGGCTAGATATACAGTTTTAAAAACTTTTTTAATAGTTGTGTCTAGTACAGGTACTCCTGGAAGTGAAGTGTTAATACACTTGGATTGGGTAGACAAGTCTTGTCCAATCATTTGAGTCCCTAATAGAATAAAAGACTAAAGTCACTTGGCAGCAGGAGAAAAACATCAGATTTTGCCTCACACTTGTGGTTCTCAGATTTTCAAGTGTACAGTGAAATTTACAGCCTGTGCTCTCTGGCTCTGGGGCCTCTAAGCTATAACCCCAACCTTTTTTGGGACTCTAGTTGGCCGACTTCAGACAGTGAGGCCTCTAAGTCTTCCTAATTATTCTCTGAGTCACTATATCACAAAAACCTGAAAGGAAATGAAATAATTATAGTCAGTAAGTAAATACATAATATGTATACACATATATGCGTGTATATCTTCACAGATACATACACACATAATCACAATTGGTTTAGTTTCCCTGGAGATCCATAGTGTAAATGTAATACTAAAACTTAGGTATTTTTTTATCCTCTATATTAAATAAATGGAGCCGTTAATGTATTCACTTTGTAATTATTTAAGAATTTGGAATTCTACATTGTAAGTCAAAATATTAAACCATCCTCATTCATAATTTCACAGTATTAAGAGAATATGCATTTTTGGGGCAAAGTCAGTGGATACTAAAAGCTCACCTATACTCACTGGAAGGTCATGGATGAGTGATGACTGTGGTACAGAACACAAAATAGAAAACCTTTGCTTTTCCATATGTAACACCTGTGCACAACTGAAGGTACCACCCTGGAGAGTAGACACCCAGTAATCTATGAAGGGGGACCAGGCTTACAAATAACAAGCTGTAGTAAATGCATTAAAAACCCACAATAATAAAAAAGGGAGAATTACACATTGCGTTCTGTAGTCACAGCTCAAGAGACCTCCTAAGTTCAATGAATTGTCACAGGGAGGATGGGCTGTGTGCACATTTTCCTTTTTATCTAGCAGCTATTGAGGAGATCATGTTTGGGACAGAATGAGGGATCTAAGAATGGGAATCCCAAGCCTGTCACTCTTCAGCCTTGGTGTTTACCATTCTAAGAAATCTTGTACCTTCATTTCACAAAAATCTCCAGGCTCCAGAGGAATTTCCAGTTTCCCCTCTATATCTGATGGAGGATTGAAATGTTAGCCAAGACTTGAACAGTTTTGGATTTCAAACTGAGTCACAAAACTAAAATTGATGCCTTGCCTAGACAGACCACCCTCTGTTTAATTTTAGTTCATTTTTATTAATCTAAAATTTATGGAATATCATATGTAACCTATATTTAAAAACAACCTTTATTTGTCTTTTACTCATAACAATGTACTTTAGTCTCACAATGCTACAATTAATGCACCTTTGAAATGTACATGCACTTGATTAGTTTACTGATAGAAAACCAAATACTGGGTCTTCTAAACATAACTGTTCCTTAAGGAGAACTGGGTCCCACTACTAGCCTCCCAGTTTGTAATTGACAAGACCTTTGATTAACTACTCCACCTTTCATTTTTCCATTGCTTTATATCACACATCTGCATGTACCTAATTACAATTTGTAGGCATTTGTGATATAAATATATACACATCACACGTCACTAGACCAAGGCTTGAACTAGAGCTTGAATGGTTGCATCTACCAATCCTTGCTTTTAAGTATTCTCACAAGGATTCTCATGAAATATTTTCAAAGGCTAAATTTTTAGAATAGATAGTGTTTTCTTCAATGTTGCTAAATAAAATGAAGCTAAACATTTTGAATGTAAATTTTACATATGGCTTTCCTGGTTGTTTCATACTGTTCCTACTGTATGCAGTTCTTTATAAATAAATAAAGCAAGTATGCATTTGGAAAAAATTAAGCTTAGTGAAAAGAGCCTCTCATTTTGATTAGAAAGCAAAGTTTCCTTATCGATAGTTCCTAAAAATTATGCTGATATATACAGATATAAAAATGAGTCATGAATAAATGTTCTTATATTTTAAGAGCATATTTGCCTGGAATCTGAATCTTCAAAGAGTTAATGGCTATTTTGCAAGTGAAAAAAATACATTAAACATTGTCATAGAGATTGCTAAGCTTGTAGATACTGAAAGTGTGTATAGAAAATCCATTTTGTTTACTTCTGACTGCTTGTAAACCATAGATACATGCGATACAACTGAGTCTGTCATTCAAACACAAAGAGGACATGATTGACTAGATTTCCACGGACTTCCAAGATTTAAAATGTAACTACAGAAATGTAAAAAGCTAGACTTTTAAAAAGGCAGATTTAAAAGAAATACACCTATGTCAAATTTACTCAAGTGTTTTTGTTTTATTTCTAAAGTGGACAATAAAAACTAGTCAGAATAAAAAGAGTTCACTGCACCTACAGAGTTAGAAGAGGATGTCAGGTAGCCCGGTGCTGAGTTACAGATTGTTGTGAGCAGCCATCTGGGTGACTCAGTCCAGATCCTCTGCAAGGGTGGTAAATGCTCTTACCTGCTCTCCAGACTTCATTCACGAAACTTTATAAATCTAGAATCTAAGATTCCTGTGAACGAAATGCAAAATTTCATGAGTTTGTGAAATTATCTGTAGGATCATTCAGTAGTCCAGACTCATAAGGAAGACTGTTTTAGCTAAGCAGTTTAAATAAATCTTATGGTAGTTAACTTATGTCACTGTAATAAAATACCTCAGACAACAACCACGCAGGAGGAAAGCTGTATGTTGGTTCATAGTTTCAGAAGTTTTAGCCTGTTTGCTTCCTAGCTTATACAGGGCAAAGAAGAACGCTGTGTCAGGAAACATGCAGTAACGTGTATGAATGCCGCGTGGAAGATAAAAAAACAAATTAGGAGCCAACATGAGACAAACACTACTGGCTGCCTAGACCTGCAATCCAAATATCTCAGGATGCTAGGAAAGGCAGGAGGATTCATGTGCAATGTCACCCTGAGCAACTTAAAAAGAGATAAAGACTTCAATAGACATTTCTTGTAAAAGGATATAAAAAGACCCCATGGATATATGAAAACTTCTTTGTCTTGTTTTGTTTACAAGACAGGATCTATTGTAATGAAGACTAGACTTGAACTGAATGTGTAGGTGAGGCTGATTTTGAACTCTTGCTCCTCATGACCCCACCTCCAAAGTGCTGAGATTACAGGAGTGTGTCACTACACATAAACTGGTGAAAAAAAAAAAAAATCCTAGACCGTTAATCTTGAGGGAAATGTCACTCTAACCCATAGTGATCAGCTTGGCTATTCTCACAAAAAGATGTCAATAATTATCAGGAGAATTTGGAAAACTTGGGAGCCTTGAACACTGTTAGTGGGAATTCAACATGGTGAAACTGTATTCCTCAAAAACTTAAAATTAGAATTAGCATATGTTACAGAAACCCCTCCTATGAAAAATGAGTCTAAAATAATTGAAAGCATAATCTCAAAGAGGTTTTTGCACTGGTTTGTTCATGGTCATGATGTGGTAGTAACCCATGAGTTCATCAGCAGATGAATGGATAAACACACACACACACACACACACACACACACACACACACACACACACACAAGCATGCATGCACTCATGCACACAACACAGTTTACTTTTTCAAATGAATATGATTGTGCCACTCGGACACATATCACCTATGGATTAGCTGAGGACATGGTGTATATAAAATAAAGCAGTCACAGAAGACAAACACTGTATGATCTATTTACGCGAGCAATGAAAATAGCCAATTCATACAATTGAAAAATACAGTGACGCTAGACAATAAAAAACGAGGAATCTCAACCAATGGCCGAGAGTGAGAGTTGGACAAGATGAGTGAGCTCTTCCCAACTGCTGCCCAGCAGCAAGCTGATAGTCAGTGAAATGGATTTGCTGAGTGCCAACCTCAGGAAGGGATGAAATTTGATTCAGACCTTAAATTCAGAATGTCACAAGTGAGCAAACTCTAGCAATAGCAATCCCTGTGTGGTATGGGATGTGTGTGTGTGTGTCTATGTGTGTTGTGTTTGTGTGTGTGTGTGTGTGTGTGTGTGTGTGTGTGTGTGTGTGTGTGTAGACTGCAGTAGAGACTCCAAAGCTTATGCAAAGCCAACAATTCTAACTCCATTTCTGGATCTAGTGTGCTGGTTAGAGAAAAATAATAAAATGAAGAAGGAAGATGAGGCAAGATGACATAAAAGAAAGGGATGACTCAGCTTTGTTATTGCAGAGAAAAGTACAGTGGGGCCCGGTTAGGGGCTATCTATGTCCTCTCAAAGGTATTCCCGTCTTTTTTCTAGCATGGGTCAGTCATAAAACATGGTTCTTCTTTCTCCCAAAGCACCACTGACAGAAGACATTAATATACAGGAGATTTTATAAGAGATTTGGAAGCATTGGCTGGTACATGGTACAATAAATAAATAAATAAAAAGCCATTACATCTTGCCCTATAACTGAGCATAGAATTCTACATAGTTCTGCTGCTCAACAGAGACTTCACTGCACTGAGGGGGGAGGGAAGTGGTTCTCTACATTTGCTTTAAAAACTGGTTCCTGAAACTTTCACCCTCGTCTATGTCTCTGTCATTGTTCTTTCTTCCTTCATTGGTACTTCTAATCATCCAGGGTTCTCTGCAGCAATGACAGACTGGTTTAATTATCTCTGCATCACTCCCGTACATCAGAGTAGTCTTCAGAATACCAATTAATGTAAATCTTCTGCATATTTTTTCCTTCAGGAGTGGGCTTTTGCAATTTGGTGTAAATTCCATGATTTTGTTTCCTATTGTATTTTTCTCATGGGTCTTGCTGCTTTCCTTTCAGTTTACTGTCTATTTTCCTTTGCGTCTGTATGTGTGCATGTGCATGCATGCATGCATGAGTGCATGTGTGTGTGTGCATGTGTGTGTACATGTGTGTGTGCATGTGTGTGTGTGTGCGTGTGTGTGTGTGTGTGTGTGTATGGTGCATCTATGTGTCTTTAGGCACACAGTCACAAAGATGGAGAAAACAGAAGTCAGCATCAGCGTCTTGCTCAGGCATTCTACATTTTATTTGATTTGATTGACAGGATCTTTCCCTAAGCCTTGACCTTTATGATGAAATAGTTTGGCAGGCCAGGCATCCTTCCATCTCTGCTCCCCAGTGCTGTGTTAACAGACATGTGCCCTCACACCCTAGGGATCCTAACTCAGGTCCTCATGTCCTCACAGTAAGCACTATACTCATTCAGTCATCTCCCCAGCATCCACCATCTTTTTCCTAGAAACATGAACAAATGTGTTTCTTGGGAAAATGGAATTTGTCCCTTGACAATCAAGGTTGAATTGTCTTTGCGTTTCTTACTGTTCTAACCACATGGCCTAGTAGTGAAGCCTGTGACTGAAGCTATGAACTAAATGTTCATCAAGTAATTATATAAAGACAATTTATAAAAGTCAGACAACTTCCTTGTGAACTGAAGTACTACCAAGCCAATTGTAACCAGCTGTCAATTATACCCTTTACTATGCCTCATTGAGACAAGGCTATTCCTTGGCTTTATGGTGTTTTGGGTAAAGCTGAAAGTACATTCTGCTTTATAGACTGTATGTATAATATATGTATATATCAGTCATTATTAATTTGTATCTCTGGACACTAGCTAAGTTCACCTCAGACATAACTATGTTTTTTCCAAGTTAGAATTAATAAGCCAACTGAATATAGAGCATAGAAAACTGGCATTTCTTGGTTACTTGACTCAGAGTCTATATGACTTTGGACAAGTTCATAAAGAGTGACAGGGTTTTATATCCATCTCTGTAAGATTGGTTTAATCTCTGACCACGTTGAAGGCTGTACATGAAGCTCTAATTTGGAAGTACAGTAAAGAGACTGTGTACTCTTATGCTATACAGGGTAATGTCATGACTTTATGCAATGAAATTCAGTCTTTCCTCCATTGTTTAAAGCTTTACTGGGTTCTTACTGAGATCTTCAATATCTACCCTCTCTCATCCAAAGAAAATGCTTTACACAGAAGGAAGAGCCGGGGCAGCTGTCATTCATAAGCTATATATAAAACAGTGGAAGAAGTAGCCAGCTCCACTAACTGCCAATCTCCATGTCAATAAAGTGCTTCTACTTATAGGCGTACATACCATCCGGTGATATTTCTTAAATTATACTAGTGAGTTATAGGAACTGAGCAAAAGGCAAAAGTAAGCCTTATGTTTCCTGATAGCATTCTTTAGATCCTGGCAAAGCCTCAGATACACAAGCAAGCTAAGTTCACTGTTGTTTCACAAACCTCCATTATGCTCTCATTTGCTGCAATAGTCTCAACTTCTAAGTAGAAACATTCATGATGTTTTTCACTCTCCCTTCTATTTTACGTCCTGTCATTCACTGAGCCCTGTTGGTTCCACTGACTAAATCTTCCCACTCTCAGCTGCTACTCTTTTCCGTTTAGATTTTCAAATTTTGTTTTGTGGATGATTGCATCAGCTTCCTTCAGTGCTGTCCAAATTCATTTTCTTTTCGATGTGTTATTTCACTTATCACTTAGTTACCAGTATGAGTATTTCTGTTTTAAGTTTGGCTAATCACATCTTACTAGCAAGTTTCTAGTTCCGCCACTTGTTATTCTGTGAACCCAGTAGGTGGTTCCCAGCTCCTTAGTATTCGCATGGGGTGGCTGTGAGGATCTCGGACTTCTGAAGGACTAGTGAGTGGTCCCAGTGGACAACCTGTGAGGCATTGCACCATGTTCATGAAGCATCTTAACAAATGACTGAAAACATCAAGGAAATTGTTGCAGAGTCACTACAGGGGCGTCAGTAGACTCAGCTCAGAGATGACAGCCCCAGAGCCCCACTGTCCTGATGCAACCTCAGCAGATTGCATTTCAGGGTTATAATCATTCACCCATGTGTCTTCCCTTTTTTTTTTTTTTTTTTATTAGAAAGGCTAGCATTTAACCACAGCTTGGAAGGTTTTAAACCAACCTACTTCATCTGTAAAATGCAGACAGTAAAAAGGTTTACTCTGTAGGATCAAATGATCAAATGAAAAGTGGATATAAAAGGTCACAATTGATTGTATCTTCTGATGCCATGAAAGCATTTTCTGCTGTTATCATTACTAATGTATGGCCTAATCAACACACATTTTAGATAAATCAGTTTTAAATGTACATGTTTCTTTTTGCAAAATAATGTTGTTAAAGTCTGGGAAGTAATGTTTATCCATCATAGTCTAGCTATGATGATTCTTCTAGTTAACTCTCTTCTTTCCTCTTTGGCTCTGTGCAGTCTCTCTCCTATTTTATCAAAACTCATCTTTTATGAGTTTGTCTCTCCAGAGACTCAGTCCCTCAAAGTCTTGTGCATCTGCCCTATTTTTCAAGTCTGCGGTGATTTGCACAGTATCCAGCACATTCCAGCATCAATAGCCTATCTTTATTTTTTTAGTGATAGGTTATGTGTTTATTCATCATCTGATTTGGCAGCAATGCAGGGAAGCAGTCTATGCTATTCCTCGTGTTGTGATGTCTGAAATCCCTCTGCACATGATTAGAATTTGTAACAGCTGCACCTTTTAACATTTTTTTTTCTCCAGCACATAGACTACAGTTTGTGAAATCTAAGTTAAACAACTACCCTTGCTTTTAGTGGGAAAGCACCACTGCTGGAAAATAGATGTTCTCCCGTAAATCACTTTGTCCTTCCACAAGTTCCTTCAGCTTGAACAGCCTATAACTCTAAACCAAAGTCCAACAGGAGCTACTAAAAAAAATCAACATTACTGTCAGTTTCATATTTTTATCTCATTCCTTCAACAGGTAATTTAGGGGAGAAAGCCTTCCAGAGACAAGACTGATGTGTTAGAGTTCCTTAAGTCTGTCCAAAGTTTTGTGCCATATTTAGGTATCATTCTTGTTTTCCTGTGTATTCACAGACCATCTGACACAAGCACTATGAAAGGACAATGATAACTGTAAGGCTTTCAATTTTTGTCTATTCATTAAACGAATAGTTACTGAGATCTCAGCACTAGGTAGCTTGCAAATGTAAGAGAACAGATAAGTACCTGTCACACATTTTCTCCCATCATATTTTTTTTCTGTCACTGGATTGTGAGTGTCTTTAGTTGTGCAGAGCTGTTTAGTTCTATGAGATCCTACTTGCCAACTTTTGCCCTTGCTTCCTGAGAAAATATAGTCCTATTCAGAAAGTCTTTTCCTATACCTTATAGGCTATTACCTGTGTTTTCTTCAAGCAGTTTTAGCATCTCAGGTTTCAAACTCTCATCTTTAATGTGCTTGGATATAACTTATGTGCAAGGTGATGGATAAAGGAAACAATCAAGTGAAAGAAGAAGAAACACACAGAATGGGAGGAACTCATTGTCAGCTACATATCTGACAGGAGTTAATATCCAGAATTTACAAAGAATTCAGAAAATAAAACTCAAGGAAACCAATGACTCAATTTAATAAAGGGTGGGGGACTAGAAACCAAAGCAAAATGTTCTCAATAGAAGAAATAAAAATGACTAAAAATTACCTCAAAAAGTGTTGGTAGGAATGCAAATTGTTGCAGCCACTCTGGAAATCAGCAGGGAGAATTCTCAGAAATTAAAAATAAATCCACCGTATGATCCAGCTATACTAACTCATTGGCATATTCCCAAATGATTCCACCTTCTACTCCCACAGCCACTCAGCTACGTGCATTGCCTTCCTATTCACAATGGGAAGAAAATGAAAACAGCCTGAATATCCTTCAATAGATGAATGGATAATAGAAGTACGGAGCATATACACACTATGAAATACTATCCAGCTGCAAAGGAAAATAAGATCATGAAATTTGAAGATAAATAGGTGGAATTATAAAAGATCATATTGAATGAGGTAACCCAGACCCAGAAAGACAAAATGGTAGCTGTTCTCTCTCATCTGAGATTTCTAGCCCCACTTACTCAGATGTGCATACATAAACTGGAGTCATTACAGAAATGAGGGAAGAAAAAAAGGAACTACTAGACAGGCAGGGGTTGAGAGAAAGATAGCAATAGCAGAATACAGGTGATATAAAGCAGAAAAAAAAAACAGGAAGGGGTTCAAATTGGGGTTGGGAGGAGAGAAATCAATACAGATTGAGAAGGAAAGGTGGGTAGGATAACACCAAGGTGGTTTGATAAAGCCTCAGAGAATCCTATTGTTTTATGTTTACCTAAAATCATATACATGAGTTTAAGTATATACCTATTACACACACACACACACACACACACACACACACACACACACACACACACACAGCACCAGGGTGGGAAATGCTCCCCACAAGAATCACAGAATAACAAAATACCCAGCACAAGGCAAGAGAAATCTCTTTTAGAATGGTTGATCAGAGTACCTCAAGTAATTGCATTGAAATATAAGGGGAAGTTCATGGAAGGAGCTGGAGGGAAAGGAGTTGGGAAGGGATGGAGGGGGGCAGGAAACAGGAAAAAGGTGATACGATTATGCTTTAATTATCATGTATTTAAAAATAAAAATACACCTTAAAAGAGAACAAAACAGACAAAAATGAAATAAGTATCTGAAGGCATAGCTCAGTTAACAATGTACATTGTGTACAAGCCTAGCCACCTGAATTTAGGTAAAAGCCTGTATGTGGCAGGCATTGCAGGGTGCTCCTGGAATCCCAGCACAAAGGGCAGATACAAGAAAATCCCTGGAGCCTGCTGGCTAACAGTTCTAGCCAAGATAGTGAGCTCCAGAGTCAGTGAGAGACTCCCTCTAAAAGTTAGGTGAGGAAAGATTGTGGAAAATACCTAATATTGTTCTTACCATATGCGCACATAGGCTTGCAAACCCACACACATGTATACATGCATATACACACATATAAAAATAAAATAAGCATAAAGCCTATTTGCTCTCTATGGATTCTCTTATGGAATTGGGAGAGAGTGCCATGAAGTTCTGAAACCTTATATATAACCACTTCTGCAAAGCCCTACCACTTGACAACCAATGCATTTTACATGCAACAGACACCCAAAACAATGTTTTCCTAATGCTAAACTGATTCATTGTTGGATAGAAATGGCCTGCAATCTGTATGACTTAAGCAAGAGAGAGTAAGACTGATTGGCTTATTTTTTTCCCACTTCTTAATCTACCCCTCATGGCCTGGTCCATGAAAACAGAGATACCATGTCATCTTCAGTCTTTGCCACAGTGTTAAAGCTTTTATGTTTCAACTTGGAAACCTTATTTGGGGTCTTTTAAATTTTCATGTAAAATTTATATATTCACTTTATGTCCTGATCATTGCCCCCTCCCTCCTCTCGAGGTCTCTCTCATCCACCCTATTTTCCTTCTCTCCTTGTCTTCAGAAAAATGGAAACCCTCCAACCCACCCAGGACACCAAGTCCAATTAAGATGAACTCTTTGTCCACTGAGGCCAGGCAAGGCACCCCAGTTAGGGCGAAGTGATCGAAAGCAGGCAATAGGGTCCATGTCATAGACAGCACCCGTTCAACTTACCACACGAGGATCAAACTACCCACTGGTTCCATCTGTGTAGGGGGCCTAAGTCCAGTCCATGCATGCTTTTTGGTTGATGTTTCAGTCTCTCTATGCCCACATGGGTCTAGGTTAGTTGATTCTGTCTGGCGTCATTCTCATCCTCCCCAGGTCTATCTCCTCCCACCAAACTCTTCCAAAAGCTCTGAACTCTGCCTAATGCTTAGCTATGTGTCTCAGCGTCTGATTCTATCAGCTACTGGGTGGGGTCACTCAAAGAAATGTTAAGTTAGGCTCCTGTGTACAATCATAGCAGAATATCCTTAATGGTGTCAGGGATTGGTTTTCTCCCATGGGAAGGGTCTCAGATTGGGCCAGGCATTGGTTGGTCATTCCCTCAGTCTCTGTCTTTATCTCTGCACATCTTGGAGGCTGGGTAAATTTTGGATCAAAAGTTTTGTAGGTGTATTTGTGTTCTCCTCTCAATACTATGGGTCCTTCCTGGATAGAAGGTGGCCTCCTCGGTCTCATGTCCCCCACTGCTAGAAGGCTTCCTGTAGCCTACCCTGTCAGTGTCCAGTTTATCTCAGTGATGTTTCCCTCCCCCCACCTTTTAAGATTTCCTTGTATTTAATAGCTGAATAGTTTTTCATTGTGTAAATGTATCATATTTTCTTTATCCATTCTTCAGTTAAGGAAAATCTAGATTGTTTTCAGTTTCTAAATTTTATGAATAAAGCCACTATGAACATAGTTGAGCACATGTCTTTGCAGTATGATGGAACATGTTTTGGGTATATGTCCCAAAGTGGAATATCTTGTTTTCTCCATATATGGTGATTGAAGTTTTGCGGGGTATAGTTGTCTTGGCTGACATCTGTGGTCTCTTATAGTCTACAAGATGTCTGCCCAGGCCCTTCAGTAATTTAGAGTCTCTGTTGAGAAGTCAGGGGGGATTCTGATAAGTTTCCCTTTATATGTTACTTGGCCTTTTCCCCTTGCAGCTTTAAATATTTTTTCTTTGTTCTGTACATTTGTTGTATTGATTAGTTTGTAACAGGAGGATTTTCTTTTCTGGTCCAATCTACATGGTGTTCTGTAGACCTTTTTAATGCTTATAGTTATCTCTTTCTTTAGGTTGGGGAAATTTTCTTCTATGATTTTGTTGAAAATATTTTCTGGGCCTTGGAGGAGCTTGGAATCTTCTCTTTCTTCTATTCCTATTATTCTTTCATCTTTTCATAGTTTCCTGGATTTTTTGGATGCTTTGTGTCAGGATTTTTTTTCAACATTTCTTTGAAAGATATAGTGATTTCTTCAATTATATGTTCTACATTTGATATTGTTTTCCCTCAATCTCTTATATTCTGGTGGTGATACTTACCTCTGTAGCTCCTGCTTTCTTCCCTAAATTTTCCATCTTTAGGAGTTCCCCAGTTTGCATGTATGTGTTTTTATTGTTTCTATTTCCATTTTTAGATTTTGAACCATTTTATTCATTTCCTTTACCTATTTGCATTTCCTGTATTTTTTAAAGAGATTTATTCATTTCCTCTTTAAAGTCCTCTGTTTGATGGTATTTCCCTATATTTCTTTAACTGATTTATTTATTTCCTCTTTAAAGGCTTCTATCATCTTCAAAAGCATAGTTTTAAGGTAATTTTTTTTTTATTTCAGTTGCATTAAGGTATCCAGGGCTGTTTACGGTGTGATAACTGGGTTCTGAAGGTACCATATTGCCCTGGCTTTTGCTGATTATGTTTTTACATTGACCTTTAGCTGTCTGGTTGTCTTTGGTATTGGCTGGTTTTTCCTGGTGCCCATTGGATTTCTCAAAAGTGTGTTTAGAGCGTTGTTCAGGAGGCTGGATGTTCCGGAGCAACCCTTCTCAGGATGGTGGGTATGGTTGTAAGCTGGGTGCTGCATCTTCAGGAATAGCCTGCTTTCTCCTCAGATGGCTCTGTCCTGGTTAGATCCACAGGCAGGGAGTTCGACTGGGGGTGTCTAGCCTGTATGATCCTCAGGACGAGTAGATCTCTCCAGGATGCAGTAGCCTTCCTCTCTCTGGGTGAACTCCCAAAGTCAGCAGCCCCACTACTTGCTTGCTTGCTCCACCCAAGCTACCCAGACACAGTGAGAGCTGGGTCCCTGCCATCTCAGAGTGAGATCCTGTATGCTCTTAACATCTAGCCAGTCTCCTCAGGGAAGATAGGTAGAGCCATAGAGTGGAGGCTGGGACCATTTCCCTGAATCCTGGGAGTCCAGTGGCCAGAGTCTGGAACCACTTGCCCCATGTAACCCAGGAGCTTTCCTAGGGATGGTGGGAATAGCAGGGTGGCCAGAGGCTGGGACCACTCACACACGGGTTCTCCTCTCACCTGGGAAACACAAGTGCTGGCGTTATGGAGTCTGTAGCATAACTTCTCCTTTGTTCTGCAGTCACTGTGGTCTTGCTACTCAGAAACAGTAGGCACTGAGTACCAGCACATTCAATCTCTCTCTCTGGGGCCTTTTCAAATGGTTATATCATTTGCCTTTCACAACTGAATGTTCTGGAGAACTGGTGGATTCTGGGTGGAAAAAGAAGGGTATTTATCAAGATAGTGCCTGTCATGCTAAAGATATTAGCCCAGAGAGATATTATAAACACCTATCTCGAAGGTTTTTAGTAGAGGACACTAGAGTGAACACTTCGCTGTTCTGCCAGGCTCACTTGGAAAGACCCTGCAGGGCACAGGGCCTACTTTGTACTTAGCTCCTATTGCAAAGCTATTTTCTTTGGCATGGATGACACATGCAGTTTAGACAGCACTTATCCATAATGTATAGTTCTCAGCACTCCGCACCAGCTAACAGGTTTCTCGCCACAAGTTACTGTTCTTCTGTTGTGTAAAAGCACCTCCACACAGATACCATCCTATGAACAGGATTGTTCAGCACTGCACAGGACAGATTTCTAGTACACTTCACAGAGTGTTTTTCTAGATAATTCTACTGGCACAGCAGAGCAAAGGCCGCTCTGTTCCTAGTGACTCACTGGCATCCCTTCTCTATAAAGAACTGGTCTCAGCACTAGGAAAGCATCTTCCTCAGACTCTGTATCTCTGACCTGTAGCTGAGAACTGACCATTATGTCCTATAGCCCTTCAACTACTTTTTTTTCCTGATTCCACACTGATAATTTCCTCTTATAGCTGGAGACTATTTCAAGTAAACACTTTGTTCACAATATGGTGTGTTTTCTATCTCCTGGTTTTACTACAGCATTATACTAACAAACTCAAGGTTGGTGGCTTAGGAATAGCTATGGGATGACTCTGCATCATTCCAAATATTTGCTGTATGAATTTGGATGTTTTCTACATGAAGCACAGCATTCAACACGTCATCATCTAAAAGATAGGCACACATAATTTATGATGGTCATACCTTTCGTAGGTCTGAGGCCAGCACTAATGACTAAAAATAAGTTTATGGACATTGAGTAAAATGAGGTCAAAATAGTTTACCTTTTTTAAACTGTGAGAATTCTTACAAAACAAATACAAAAACATATAAAAAATATCCTCTAAGATAGTATTTTTGAGCCGGTGCATTGCTATACCTTTAGGGAACAACTATTTCACAGGGGTTGCCTAAGAACATTGGAAAACACAGATAGTTACATTACAATTCATAACAGCAGTAAGATTTTAATTATTGGGTAACAATAAAAATAATGTTATGGTTGGGGTGACCTTGCCATAAACAACTATATTAAAGGGTCACAGCATTAGGAAGATTGAGAACCACTGCTCTGAAGAGAGAATGAATCATCAGAGCTTCCCATGTCCTTCTTTCAGAGTAATCCAATTGAGCATATGGCTCTAGGTCTCTTTCAGAATCTTTCAGATCACAAGATTCTCAGTGCGTAGTACATTGACCAGCATCAGCATCAAACAGAAGTAATTAAAAATTCATATCTTAGGCCCCACCCTACTTACTGAGTCAGCAACATTATATAGTCTAAAACACTGTACTTTAACAAGCTCTCTTGATGATTTTAATGCACAAAAAAATAATGAGGTTTCCATATATTAATATTAGGTTTTATAGGTAGGAAACAAATCTTAGAAAATTCCACAGTCCAGAAGCATGTAAGTCACAAAGCAATATGCTGGCTTCCAGTGAGTTTAGTTTGCTCAATGATTTTCCCCTCTTTGTCACCCTGCTAGCTGTAGCTGCTTAACGGTTTATTGGTGTCTAGAATGTCTTAGATTTACATTAGAAAATGGATTTGAATACAGGGAATATGGTCTTGCCGTGCATGTTGTCATGAAAACCCATGTATATATGTTGTTAGCACTTTGTTCCCAGGGTACCCAGACACAAGGGAACAGAAAAATCAAGCACAAAAGGGCCTTTGGGCCACAATAGTTGATCTTCAAGGCCATTTATTTGTGAGAATTTTTGTAATTTTATGAGTTTGTAATATGACATTTTCTGTCTCATCAAGTACTAAAGAATTTTTCCTGTGGGAAGACAAGTATCCTGAATTGAGATGAAGTTCTTCTGGGGTCTGCCCCCCTCCCCCTTCCACTCCCCCTCCTCCTCACTCTACAAAAGCCTGTGCTCAGGCAGATGCGTCTCCATTTCATTTTCCATTTAGGTGGCATTTTCAAATATAGAAAACAATTTTATAAACTCCCTGCCGTTTCTGTTTTGCTTGGGCTCCACAGAGGCCCAAATAATTTATGGAAAAACAGCACCTGTGTTTTCCCCAGGAATGGCATTCACACCATTGATGAATTTCAAATGAAGGGCATTTACCTCATTCAAGATAAATGGAGAGCGAGTTCCCTCTCCATTTCCAGAAATTGATTGCAGAATGTGCCCAAAAACTATTTTCTTGTCCCTTAAAAGCATTAGGTTGGATGTAAACATTTCATACCAGGCTATACCCTTGGAGGGAGAAGAAGATAGCAGATTTGAGCTACTTTATAAATAAAAGAAAGTCTAAAGTTGATGTTTTCTGAGAATGTTTCCAACAGCATATATTCATTATTTCACCCACTCATGCAACCGAAGTTTGTGCAATGTTGAGTCATTCATTAAGCAAATAATTCACATAGGACCTGTGAACTGAAGATTCATACTAAGTAGTAAATAGATTTTATTGTTCTAAGAGGCAATGCAGACTTAGTTCAACGTTCCTGACTGAGCATTTTTGTGTACCTCTGCTTTAATCTGTAATGGAAGTCAGCAAACTTCAACCCCTGAAGTTAATACCCTATTTTATAAACAAATTTTTATTCAACAAGGTTACAAAATCTTATTTATATATTATCTAATGATATTTTTGCATCCTTTCACATCCTCCTCACCCCATCTTGGTTATTTTTCTCTCTGGGTTCCATTCTCTATAGGTTTCTATTGCTGTCTTCATAGTCAGTCATCATTTTATATTCTGTAATGCTAAGCATTCCTTGATCTCATTTGTTTTTTGTTTTCAACTATTAGATTTCGTTTTTATTTATTTATTTATTTATTTATTTTTGAGACAGTCTAGGCAAGTAGCCTGTACAAATCTCTATCTTTTTAGCACAGCTAGGCTAGCATTGAATTCACAATATTCTCCACCTTCTGCCTCCAGTGGGCTGAGATCACAGGCATGCACTACCATGCCTGATCATTGATCTTTATAACACCTGCTCTTAATCTCTGTGTCATTTCTGAGTCTGATTTGGATGCTCTTTTTTCCCCATTGGAAGTCATATTGTCTTGCTTCTTCCTGTTTCTAATAATTTCTAATTACCTGTCAGATGCTATAAACTTATTGTCTGAACAATGTAGTTGTCCTAAAAGAATCTCAGTCTAGGGAACTTGCTACACAACAAGACTAGAGGAAATTACAGGTAGCACCCAATACATAGGGCCTGGAATTGTGTTTGTGCCTACTGGTCAGCTAGGGAAAAATCCTAAGTCAACACAGTGCCAGGTAGCTGCTTGGAGCCTAATGTAGAAGTGTCCCCACTATTGAGAAAGGCCCTTTCCCAGTGTTTGGTGCCTCATGAAGTTTTCCAATCTGACTGACAAGGACAACTCTTACTGTGTGTTCAGAGGACATGGTGTTGCACCTAATGCTTTCCTGCAACTCTTACTGTGTGTTCAGAGGACATGGTGTTGCAGCTAACACTTTCCTGGCCTTTGTAACTCTGTCCCCATATACTTTCCTGTTAGTTTTCCTGAATGTAGCAGATACATTCCTGGTTTGGAACTCTATCTGTGATCTTTCTTCGTGCAAGTCTGCCCTGTGATTTCTAGTCGCACTATTTCCCATTATTTCTCAGCTCCGATCTTGTGTTAACAGAATCAAACATTCTATCTAGGTTCTCATGCCCAGTCTCACGGTTTGAAATGGCATTAGGTTGGAACAACAGAAGCATGCCACATTTATACTGCATTTTGCAATGACCATGAACTTTAAAAAATTACACATCTGTGGTTTCACCTATTCTATTTTTTTTTTTTTTTTTTTTGACAGGAAGAGAAATCCAGTCCCTGACACTCCCTCGCAGATGGGAGCAGACCTTGGAACCATCAATGACATGGTAGTGTAGGAAAGAGTTTGCACATCCTGTTGAGGGATAGAAACATTCCTCTGTCCAGGCTTCCTACCCGATGTATCAAAAATGATAGCGGTGTTCTCTGCCAAGTCCCATCTCCCTCCCAATATTATCATTTTCTAAGCATCATCGTGTGAAACTTTAAGGAAGAACGTTTCTTATATATCTAGTATATAGAGATGATTTCTAGAATCTTCTAGGATTTGTAGCAGCAGCACCCTTGGTGTGGACAGGATATATTTACATTTCTATGAATCAGGAGCTTAGGCAAGAGAGAAGGGAAATCATGGAGTTAAGAAGAAAAGACATAGGGTTATAAGATGTTTAAGAGGCTAATTTAAGACTATTGGGTTGATAATCAGAGAACTGAAAATGTGAGACATAAAAAAAATCACTATTAAAAATAATTCTCCTCTCGTACAGTATATCAGTTTTACCTCATTCCACTCCTCCTAGTGCTCTCACTATTTTCTGTCTCCCCACAATCCACCCCTTCTCCATTTTGTTTTAGAATAGAATGGGCCTCCCATGGCTTTCAACCGAACATAGCAAAACAATGCACAGTAAGATTGGGCAAAAACCCTCATATCAGAGCTGGAAAGGCAACCCAGTCGGAGGAAAGGAGCCCAAGAGCAGGCAAAAGAGTCAGAGACACCCCTATACCCATCTTTAGAAGTACCACAAAGACGCCAAGCTAACAAGAATAACATACAGGCAGAGGACCTAGGGCAGAACCATGCAGATTCCATGACAGCTGCTTTAGTCTCTCTCATCATCTATGAGAGCTACTTAGTTGATTCTGTAGGCCATGTTCTCCTGGTGTCCTGACTCACCTGGCTCCTACAATTCTTCCTCTCCTTCTTCCTAGGGTTCCCTAAACTCAAGCAGAGTGACCTGATGAGGCTCTCCAATTTGGACTCTGTCTCTGCCTAATGTTTTGGGGTGGCTCTCTGCGTCTGCTCCCATCAGCTGCCAAAAGAAGCCTCTGTGATGATAATTGGGCAAGGTCCAACTCTATGAATATAGCAGAATATCATTAGCAATCATTTTTATTGATTTTGTTTTTATCCTAGGTCTCTGGGCTATCCAGCCTAATCCTTTCAAAGAAGTGTTCGGACCATATTAGGTTGGATAAAACCCCATGAGTGATGATCCCTAAGAAGTGCTATTGGCTTCTAGCTTGGAGAATGAGAGTCTTTTAAAGGGAAAACCCTCAGCAGTTGTACAAAGATTTGGCAAGTTCATTAGCACCCCTAATAGCTTCTAATTAAACTGTTTCAGGGAAGCTGTGGAAATTATAAGAAATGCAATGCAAAGTAACACCTGTAAAATGTTTTCATGTGCTATGCAAAATACAGAAACTGTGCATAACTAATGCATAAGCTCGCCCCACCTAGCCTTGATGCAGCACTAGCCAGCCCCTGAGGGAGTAGCAGCTGAGACAAAACCGCTTAGAGTGAGTCTTATGACACTGCTGTGGTGCAAACAAGGTACCAGGTGTAGCTAAGCGTGTGTGTGTGTGTGTGTGTGTGTGTGTGTGTGTGTAGCGGGGTGGCAGAGGGTTATTTCTTGGTGGCCCTACCAAAATGTTTATAATAGAGAGATACCTCTGTTCATCATATAATCAGGTTTTGATATTTCTAGGACTGCAGAGAACACATTTAGACATACGGCATCATTACGTGTTCTCAATGCCTTGAAGTTTAACACACAAGCTTGTGTGTTATATGATCCATTCCTCTCATTAGTATGTATCAAATGTCTATAATACACCTGATGCTGGTCATAGACAAATACTAAGGAGCAGGCACTCATTCAAACTCAGAAGTGAGCAGAGGAGGATTGACGTCCTAATCCTATGAGCTGAACGTAGTCAGGGCACCTGACACAGTCATTTCTAGCCTTTTAGGAGGCTAAGCGATCTTGCCATAGGCTTGTTGAAATTTTACTTTACAGCTTTACAACATCCGTCCTTGGCCATTCATCTTTTTCCTAAGCAGTCTAGCTTTTCACTAAGATGGCACCAAAAACAAAGAAGGAAGGTCCTGCCCTTCCCAAAGCCAAAACAAAGCCTTGGAAACTAATAAGACAGAGCTCAAAGGCAGCCACAGCCACAGCCACACACACACACACACACACACACACACACACACACACACACACACGATCTGGACCTCACCCACTTTCTGGCGGCCCAAGACTCTGCAGCTCTGGCCTACATACCCTCAAAAGAGTATGCCCAGGACAAACAAGTTTGAGCACTATGCCATCATCAAATTGACCCTGACCACGGAGTCAGCCATGATGAAAGAGGACAACACACTTGTGTTCACTGTGGATGTCAACACAAATAAGCATCAGATGAAACAGGCAGTGAAGAAACTCTATGACATTCAGGTGACCAAAGTCAATACCCTAATAAGATTGACAGGGAGAAGAAGGTGCATGTTCGCTTGTCTCCTCCTTATGATGCTCTGGATGTTGCCCCACAAGGTGAGGATCATGTAAATTGAGTCCAGCTAAACATACACTTAATCCACCATAAATAAAAGTAGTCTAATACAGGATCTTGATATGATTCACTTTCCATGTCAATGTTCTTTCAACAGTCAACTTTGAGCCGTTTCATGATCATGAGGAGGCTTGGCTTCTTAAGAGAATAGAATAGTTAGGGCCAGGTTAATGAGGAAGCAGCAGCTGCTGTCATGAGGGCGCATGAAAAAGTTTCTATTAATTCTTTGCTTTATTAATCTGCTTTGCAGCTACTGTACCAGTCCAGGGAGCAGCAAACACTTTCCATCTCTAAGGAAATCAGTAATTCATTATGATGAGGAGATACAAGTGCCTAGGCCTTAATTACCTCGGAAGACACAAAAGTGCTGGAAACAGGCCTGATGGGTACCAGAGATGCCCATGACATGACAAAAGGGGACAATGCTGGATGCTTTGGGGAAATTCTCTGCTTCCAAAGGGGGAGAGGAAAAACAAACTTAGAGGGATGGTGTGTGTGTGTGTGTGTGTGTGTGTTTTTTGTTTTGTTTTGGTTTTGTTTTGTTTGTATTTTTGGTGTGTGTGTGTATGTGTGTGAGAGTTATGAATCAGCCCCTGAATATGACAATGGCTTACTGCTTTTCCTGGATCCTGGCTATTTTCCTCTTTTTTTTCTGGATGAAATTCAAGGTAAAAAAAAAAGAAGCATAAATTCTTTGTCTTCTGTGAATTGAACTCAGCATGAGTCTCATCATACCCAGATGGGGCTCCAAATAACATTTATTGAACCTTTTCATTATTCTGTTTAGTGAGGCTGATTTCACATGTCTGTGTTCATGCATATTGTGTATCCGTGCGTATACCATTGTGTCTTCTTAGATCTTTATAATTATGAACACAAGCCAGTGTACAAATGTGACTATCCGTCTTTAAAACAATGATTATGTTTTTTTATTATGCTTATGAGATGAATCCTAGGATTCAAAGGTAAATTCAGGGTATTGCAGAATTGTGTGTGTGTGTGTGTGTGTGTGTGTGTGTGTGTGTGTGTGTGTGTGTTGAATATGTGTCTACATATGAATATACTCACAGAGGACATAAAATAAGTGAAGAACAAGGATAATTGCATTATTGCATATATGTATATATATAATAATAACCTGATAATATTAAATCTGATGGCCTATAGTGGAGGCAGGAAATTGGTGGGATACCTTGTTATATGGCCTATTTGGAAAATAATATTTTGAGTCTCATGAGTCATGAGGAAAAAACCCCTGCAACAACCCCCTACCTGGCCTGGGACCCACCATACAGACCAAAATGGCCTTACATCAGTGTTTTGCCTGCATGTATGTCTCTGTGAAGGTGTCCTATCCCTGTGCAATGATTCCTGTTTATCTGTGGAAAAGACATCCAAGATACTGTAACTCCAGATAACTAAAAATCAATAGCTATTATGTTATTACTATATATATAGGAAATTTTATTAAAAATTTTATACATCAAAGTAAAATTAATAATTAAATGGACTAATAAGAAGAATATAGATAAGTTATTTAAAACTAATGAATTACTTATCTGGAATTTTGCATTTATTGTTTTGAACTGTGATTGGCTACAGGTAGCTCAATCTCTAGTTATTAAAAATGACAACAGCTGCTGACTGTTGTTGCCTGCTTTCCCTCACTTCCCCCTAACAGGGCTGCCTGGCCTCGGTGGATGAGGATGAGCTCAGACCTAATGCAACTTGATGTACTGGGAAGGGTTGGTGGGGAGTTGGGCTCCATTTTTGTGAGGACAAGGGGAGAGGGGATAAGGGAAGAGGGTCAGAGGAAAGGACTTGGAGGAGGAGAGGACTTGGAGGAGGGGGGCTAAAATCAGGATGTAAACTGAATATATAAACTTTTAAAACATTTTTAAAACTTAAATAAATTATTTATTGAAGATTTAAGTCATCATTATAGGTATTTTGAAATTATTTACTATTTAGTGCTTATTTCTCATTAGGGTTTAATAGTTCTCCAGAGCAGAATAATATTTTGGCATATTGACTTTATTCTCTGTGAGCCAATTATTTACCCTATGGTAAACAAATTAATAATTTAATAAGTATTATTCCAAACTATTTTATCTTCTTTAAAACTAAAATATCAGAGACAAATAATCATCTCAAAAATACTATTCTGATGTAATGTAACCCATCATGCTTGCGTGTGAACCTTAAGATGTCTTTGTAAACCTTGAAACACTTTTTTAAAAATTGAAAATGATATTTTTTACACAATAAAAAAGAGATTCTGACTGGATAGTAATTGTACTGACCTTGAGAGTTATAAATATAATGAAAAATATTGCCATGCTTTTTCACCTGGTTTGCCTCTTTTTATGTTTATAAAGGAAAAGTCATGTATTCATATAATTATGATAAAGTGTCATTGCAGAGTTTCTGCAGAGTAACAGACTTTGTCTTAAGCTCTTCAAAAATCTCATAGGAACCATCTTAGAAATGAAGCTCTGATGTTAACATTATTTAAAATCACCCCAATTTCAAATGAATAAATACGAAGAGGCATAGTAGGAATGCATGGTACTGTAAGTAAAGAGTTCTGAGCCCGAGGATCCTGCTCTAGAATTCCAGCTCCAGCTTGCAGACACCTATCTGCTCTGCCACATCGCTGAAGACCCCTTCATCAAGTACACAGCTTTCTGATTATTACTGTAGCACCTAAATCTAGTGGACAGCTCTAGGGGCCCCGAAGTTGGAAATGACTCTTCTAGAACCAAAACCATGGTGTCAGGAGAAATGAATTAATTCCAGAGGAGGGGGCTGATGATCAGCTCTTTTTATTTTCTGGGTTCAGGTGGTTGCCCACACTCCTTTGTATTTGTAAGGGTAGCCATAGCTATTGGAGTCACTTTGTAATGTGCTGAGGTTAGTTTCCAACTTTTCTCTTTCCCTTGTGGCTACATTAGGTCCACCCAGAAAAACGGGGCAAGCTGCACATTTAAGCCTTGCAGCTCAATTAGTTCTAGCACATACTCTTCGGATTAAGACTTGGAAGTCATTGACCGCGTCCCCTGGATGGGGAGGCCTGGCGGCACTCAGAGGAAGGATAGCAAGTTACCAAGAAGAGACTCGATATTCTAAGAGCATATATAGGGGGAAAGGTCTCCTCAATCACAGACATAGGGGAGGGGAAAAGGGGGAAGTGGGAGGGAGGGAGGAATGGGAGGAAACAGGGGAAGGATTAACAATCGAGATGTAATATGAATAAATTAATTTTTAAATGTCAAAAAAAAAAAAAAAAAAAAAAAAAGACTTGGAAGTCACTGAGGGACCACCAGCATTCTGTTTATTACCAAACAGTTGAATTCAGTAGATTGTGAGAGAACGTGGTCATTTGGCAACATTCTGCAAAATGTAAAATGTATGTATTTAAGCCAACACTTCTATTTCTGGAGATTTACCTTGTAGAAATGTTTATACTGGCAAGTAATACACTTGCCAACAAACACAGGATAGCATTAACTATGGGGCACACGTGGATATAGCCACAGGGCTCATTGGCTGTATGCACTGGGAGGTAAGTGAGGTTGTCTGTGTACAGAACTGCCTGAGCCCCAATAGGATGCCTTCCCCTCTGTCCCAGTTTCCTGGTAAGTGAAGGCTTTTGTGGGACATGCCCCTTGGGCTAGTATGCAGATATAAGTGAGTATATACCATTTGATTCTTTCTGCTTCTGGGTTAACTCACTCATTATGATCATTTCTAGCTCAATCCACTTATCCACAAATTTTGGGAATTCCTTGTTTTTAATAGCTGATGGGAGAACAGCAAAATAAAAGGATACAGAGGGTCCTAGAAATCTACAAGTAGAACAATATGATAGGCAGATTTGGGCCCAGGGGTCCCGCTCGAACTAAGGCACCAGCCAAGGACAATACAGGAGGTAAACTTTAAACCCCTTCCCAGATCTAGCCAATGGTCAGAATATTCTCCACAGTTGAGTGGAGAGTGTGATACAACTTTCTCACATACTCTGGTGCCTCACATTTGACCATGTCCCCTGGAGGGGGAGACCTGGTGGCACTCAGAGGAAGGACAGCAAGTAGCCAAGAAGAGACTTGATACCCTATGAGAATATATAGGGGGACGTAATCCCCCTCAGGAACAGTCATGGGGAGGGGAAATAATGGGAAAATGGGGGGGGGGGAATGGGAGGATACAAGGGAGGGATAAACATGAGATGTAACAAGAATAAATTAAAAAAAAAGGAAAAAAAAAAAAAAAGAACTGCCTGAGCGCCCTCCCTGCCCTTTCTGCGTTGGTTCCACCCTGCAACTCTGATCTCCATTAAATCTGCTTCTTTTAACAATCAAACATTGTTTCTCTTCTCCCCGTTTCCTCTTCAAACCTCTGTTCAAATTCCCCCCTCCTTACTCCCACTCTCAAACTATTTGGTCTTTCTCCTTTAATCTGTCTGTCTTTCTCTGTTGCACCAATTTCCGTCTTACCTATTTATATTCACTTGTATTCAAGTTTATTAGATATTTTTTTGCACTAGCCTGTAGGCTGCTGTAAGTAGATTCTAAAGCATCTAGGACACTGGCTGCATTTACCAGGAACACACAGTTCATGCAATGATAGAATGAACCCAGGCAAGCGGTCAAAAGAGATGCAGAGGTGACAAGAAAACTTAAAGAAAAAGGATAGTGGTGCAATTTCATGAAGACTTCCCCACTATTTTGTCTAACTTGAGCTTTGCAAATCTGTTTATGCTGTAACACTTGCTGTGAGTTCACTAGTGGGGAAACTATTATAGTTTTGATAGCTTCTGCAAGATGGACAATCAGTGTTGTTTAATGGTATAAATCCCTGGAAGGTCAACCATGCTAAACAGCAGGCCCCACTCCTTAGAGTATTGGGAAGAACAAATTGTTCCACAAGAGGAAAGTAGGGCATTCAAAATTGGTTAGGCAGGAAAGTTAGGGGTGGATAGGTAGATCTGGGAGAATTTGGGGTAAGGGAATCAAATATGGTCAAAACATGAAATGTTCAAAGAATAAATAAAATATTATTCTTTTTAAAAGGCTACAAGATTCTAGAATGGAGCTCTTTGCTGTTTCTCCAGCTTCATCTCACTGTTACTGTTGTAAATTCTTTGATTAAGAAAATAAATGACTTCCTAATATATCCTAAATATTCTCCTGCTAAGTGTGTATAAGTTATTTGTATGTATATTTTCAGGGATGACCTTTGTTATTGGTAACCAACGGATGTGCTCTTCCCAGGGAAGACTATTTCTCACACTCTTAGCATTCCTTGGTTTTTCTCTGTAGTTCTTTCTATAGGGTTGAGGCTTCATAGTCTTTTCACTCATGTCCACTTGGAATATACATTGATATCATCTTTGTTCAGCTCATATTTGAACAGTTATATGGTGAGATTTCATGGGTGTATCTTCTGACATTACCAGGAGACAAAAAGTGCACAGCAAATTTCTTGATCTGATTCTTACAATCTTTTGGCTTCCTTTCTGCAGTGTTTCCTGAGTCTTTGGTGTAGGAGTGTTTTGTAGATGTAGCCACTGAGAGTGGGCTCCACAACTTTGCTTTCACATGTAACATAATTACTATTAATGAAAAAGAGGCAACAAAGTCAAAAAAGAACAAGAAGGGGTATATGAAAGAGTTTGGATGGAATAAGGGGGATAGAGAAATATTGTAATTAGATTATTATAATCCAAATAAATACTTAGAGTAGAACTAAATGTTAATTAGTTTCTGCAAAGAAAAAATTGCCAAACATATAAGGTGGGATCATTTGAAATCTGAGATACTTAGGAGCTTAGTAATAGGATTTCTTGAACCTATGAGTTTTGAGCAAACCTGAGCAATAATGGTTTATAAGCAGAATGAGAATCAGTTTGAAAATATCACAACAAATAGAAAAGTCATAGAAAGACAAATGTCTATAGCATTATGTTCCTATTATTATTGGTTACAAGAATATATATATATATTCTAATTGAGAATATATACTAATCCTTTAGTGATATCTGGTTATATCCTATATACATATGATATAGCCAGAATTGGTCTAGAGGAAGGGAGACAGGGGAGGAAGATGCAGGCAACCTTATCTAGAGTGCATAGGAAGTGGAATTCAGAAAAGGTATGTTGTATAGCTCAAAGATATTATGTACATGAAACATAACACTCTGTACAATGAACACACATCAAGAAAATGGATAATAAAGATAAGTCAATCTGAAATTAAGTTATTTAATATTAACTAAATACTCTTTGCTCTACAAATACTATGACAACTCTGTAGAGAAAAAACTATATTTAATATTAGTTGTTGTCTATTGTAACTTTTGCTATCTTCTTCATTATTTATGAGCTAAAATAAATGATACAGAGTGTCTTTTATGGAGTCACAAATGTGCAAAAAGCTGAGTAAAAATGATATATATACATAATATATACACACATATATACATCAGAATCGATAGCACATGAGCTAGTAAATCTATCCCTAATTCCCTACCCAAGGCAATTATACATATAACAAGGAATTGATTTGTTCACAAGTATCCAGGGTGTGAAGTTCATAATAACTAGGGCTAGAAATTATCTGAATACACATTTACAAAAGAGTAGTCTTTCTTCGAAGAGCACACACAACAGAATACCCACAGGAAAGAGATTAGCATACTAATAAAATCAAAACACAGACAAATCACCCAAACAAGTTGCATGAAAAAAGCAAGATGCGAGGAATCTGCTATAGATAGTATTTACATATAATTTAAGAACAAGTGTTGATGGGCTAATCATGTGTGGTGACTTGGGAACAATAGCTATGTCACACTCATAAGACATCTTGGACACTACACACTTTCTCATCCTTGGTTTTTGCATTCTCTGCACCATCCCATTTGCAATCACTGTTCCTTCAGCCTTGGAGGGGGGTATTATAGTTATGTCAGATGTCCGCAAAAATAAGTAACACTCATTTTCTGGAACGAGAAATTCTGTATCGTGCAGCTAGGAAAAAGTTGTAGTGATGTAAGGATATGGTACAAATGGTAAGCTGACTGAATACGATATTACATTTAATTTCTAGTATATTCTCCACAGTTAATATTAATTTTAAAAATCCTGTGGAAAAACACGTTAGACTTCTTTATTCTCCAACTTCATGATATAATGGGGAAAAAATGGAAGTTTTGGCTGTTCCTTCATCTATTCAACAGCTCTCCAGTTGTGTCTCCTTGCACTGTTCTTCGTGAAAAAAAAAAAAAAAAAGAAGCACTTGTTTGTAATGGCGAATGAAAAAAGACTATAAAAAGCCTAACCCTTTCAGGATTCCATAGAAATGCACAAATTGGAAGTGGGCAGGATTTTTGTCTAATGTATGCAACCAAAAACAACACATACCTCATGACGTCTAGGGAATATATTAGTAAAAGTTACTTTTTATTACAAAGTGTGAGGCCTTTAACAAAAATTTTATGGCCCACTAAAATGGCAGCCGAGAGTGGAATGCTTTGTTGTTCTTGCATTTTCCGGAAACCAAATACCTTGTATCAAGTGAATCTATAATTGCTGAGCAATTTCTTTTTCCAGCTGAGCAGCACTTGGAGGAGACTATGTCTTTGAGAGGTCATGAAAAGAAAATTGGAAATATCTGCTGACATGACATAGAAAGGCTCTTTCAGTTTGCATTTTCTTTTTTTCTCTGAATGAAGGTAAAAAAAAAAAAAAAAGACCCCTGAAAGATGAAAATGCTTCCCTTGGGTGCCCTTCCTAAATGAAAACCACTTATTCCATAATTTGAGGCAACATGTCTTACAAATAAGGACATGAGTCACAGCTACTGTTTGGTTATTTTGGGGCATGTGAACGAAGCCCCTGCATGTTCCTTGTATAAGTCAAATGTATGTCATGAAAATACTCAGTTTTACCTGTACCTCTTAATGTACTACATTTGAAAGGGAATTACTTTCCCCTTTTCCCATTTTCTTCTCAAATAGCAGCATTTACTCTGAAAGCTTTCCTTGGTATGTGGTCTTTCTCATCCTTGGGTAAAACTGTATCAAAACCATCACCATATTTGTGAGTTTAATGCTCCAACTATTGTCAAAACCAAGGCATATTGATGTTCTGGCTTTTAAAAAACCGTCTTTTTAAAATTTTTACTGTTGGGAACCCAAGCTGATTTGAACATACTAAACTGATAAAGGGTACACTGAAGGTCAGAATCTGGACATAGAAACAACCCTTTGATTTTAATTACTTCCCAAAAATGCTTGTATATGTTTTGGGGAGAGTTCAGCTCACACTAAGGTGAGCAGTGAGTCCACAGTGACTTAACAGGGAAGTCCTTTCTTTTTAATTTAATTTAATTTTATTTGGCATATACATTTATATCATTACATGTAAGTAGAATAATTACACACAGCACGAAGAACCATGAAATAATCAGGGATCATATGAATGTTACATTCAAGGTGTTGGCTAATTGCATTTGGCATCCTTGAAGAAAACATCTTTCTTATCTTGGTGAGTCTAAAATTCTGAATGAGAGTCAATATCTATCATATCTCATCTCTGCCAACCGAAAACCTCTATCTAGACCTAAAAACATCTTAACCACTACACAGCTAAGGTTAAATATAAGACTAAACTATCTGGTCTTCAACCCCATCGGAGACTTGAGAAGGTCTGAAACTTAGTCACTTGAGTGAACAGGAAGTGCAGGTTAGCAGCTTCCAAAATGAGAAGAAAAAGAAAAGCAATGACAGAAACAGTTTGCTGCCTGAATAGTCACCCAAAATTCTCTATAATGTTGGAGCATCATCTTCAGCCTTCTGGCCCATTTATGAGACAGGAACTATTGAAGCCTTGCTTACCTGTCTTTGAAAAGTTTGGGCAGCAACTCTGTATCCAAGCTTACCCATTTTTAGGCAGAATTCTGTTTGTGGCAGAAATGAGGATGTTTTGCCCAGTGGCTTGTTTGTGACATTTGAAGCCATCTCCATAAGGAGGATCTTTGATATTCATCAGCTTCCGGGTAGGCTGGGTGTTGTCAGGAGTAGCCTGCTTGTTGTCAAAGAATTTTGATAAAATTGCTTCTTAACTGCCAGGCTGTAGGCTTCTCAGGCTTGAAGACCAGGTGTAACTATTTTATTATGTGATTGGGGATACCAAGAGAAAACAAATTTGGACGCAGAGATGTCCTCTTCCTCGATCTTTCTTTTGTACACATGGAGATAGGGGTTGAAAAGAGAAGGGGGGATATAGAAATACAGAGCCATGATAGGATAAAAAGAGAATTAAATCTACTCCTCAACCTAATGCCTTATTGCCTTTGTTACTAACAAAAAGGTTATTTTTAATTCATTGGTATATTTTTTGTATATTGATACAAAATAAGATTACTTTGCTACATTGATATATAATTCAAATTTAAGACTATTATCTACACAATATATATATATGTATAGATATACATATATATATATATTTCTACTCTAATATAAGGCACTGATCCCATACAACTTAATTATAATTCAAAGCTTACTTCCAATACCTAGAAAGTGCTACTGCCGACTGATCAGGATAATTAAGTAATACAAGCCAATGTTAGTTGATCAAATTATGGTCATATCAGCTACCAACCTATTTTTAATCACAAGAATATACATCCTAGGTTTAACAGATAGATATGATCCTATAGATAGATAAAGGAAGGCCTTTCTTGAGATAACCTATCAGCTCATCAATCTCTCCTTCCTCCTTCTCCTGTCTGCTCCTAACCCAAGCTTCCTTTGGGTATTTGTGCTCTCAATGTTTATCTTTTCAAAATAACTTGTGGTGCGTTCAATGACATTTATTTATGAGCTCCACATAATTTTTTAAATGATTATGAACAAGAGACTTGATAGATAGAATCTATTTTGGTAAAATTTTGAGAAGAAAATAAATTTAAAAATATAAAATAAGAAAAGAATCACTAAAAATTCAGAAGAAGGTAAGAAACTGGAAAAATAACAATAAAGCTGTGTAAATATCTCATATTCATGAATAATTAAATTTAAAAGAGTAAGATTTATTTGTGTGTGTGTGTGTGTGTGTGTGTGTGTGTGTGTGTGTGTGCTTGGTATAAATTGTAGAGTAAAATTATGCTTTAGAAAAATAAGTCACCAGTTATCTTTAAATTTTATAAATTTCTTTAAAAAAAAAACACTTAAAAATAATTGAAAAATTTGCACACCAAAATTAACCAGACCCAGGGTCTATACAACCAATTGTCATTCAGAAAGGGGAATAAAATAAAGACATCATATACAAATGTATTCCAGTTTAAAGAAAACGTAAAGTCCTTACTATTATCTATTAAATTCTTAAATACAATATAATCCCAAATTCATACGTAGGTTCAAAATGTTTACCTAAGGTATCTTATGACCTTAATTTAGGGAAATAAAACATACATTTGCACTAAATTATAACAAGAAATAGAAACGTATTAAGTCTACCTGTAAAAATAGATATCAAAATTAAAACAAAACAGAGTAGTCCCTGAGCCTTAGGGAGAAAGATGTAACATAGATGTTGACTTGGGAGTTGAGCACTCTATATTGTAGGTCTCTGTTATATAAACTCACATCTACCATGAATTCATATAATAACTCATAATTATAAAACATAATCATAATAATGCATAATTATAATAATAATATATAATCATAATAATATGTAATAATTTTGCATACACAAAAATGTGCACCAGATTAATTCTGCCAAACTTCCATCATGGATGGAGCAGAAACTTAAGAAGCCCCACCCTGGATGAAGAGCAATTTGTAATTGATGGCTGCTTGGAGAAGGAGAGTCACTTTTCTCCAGGGATGCAGCCCCACGAGAGGGTACCCAAGTCACAGTAGATGGTCCTACACCCAAGAGCTAAGTGGATGCTGGGTTTTTTTTAAAAAAAGAGCATATGAAATGTGTCTGGAGGTGATTTGTGAGGCAACTTATCAGAGAAAGAGAAAGAGAGAAGGGAATATGGGGAGGATTTGGTCAAACTATATGCATAATAAAATTTTCATACTATAAAAAAAGGGAAAACAAAATATGAACTGACAATTTAAAAATATATATACCAAGAGTTTGCACTGTTTTTGAAACTTCAGAATAAAGTAGGGTTTGGAACCACAATAATCCACTTTACTAAAAAGACAAAAGGACAAAATGATAAGAATCTACCAACACGGTAAGCTTTAAACCCCTACCCAGATCTAGCCAATGGTCAGAACATTCTCCACAGTGGGTAGAGAGTGGGATATGACTTTCTCACGTACTCTGCTGCCTCACATTTGACCATGTCCCCTGGAGGGGGAGACCTGGTGGCACTCAGAGGAAGGACAGCGGGTTACCAAGGAGAGACTTGATACCCTATGAGCATATACAGGGGGAGGTAATCCCCCTCAGTCACAGTCATAGGGGAGGGAATAATGGGGAAAATGGGAGGGAGGGAAGAATGGGAGGATACAAGGGATGGGATAACCACTGAGATGGAACAAGAATAAATAATAAAAAAAATAAAATAAATTTAACCTAAAAAAAAAAAAAAAAAGAATCTATCAACAAGCCCACTCTCATGCAACAAGCTCTATAGGAAATAAGGACACAAAGAAGAAAGTATAAAAGTGATTCTTAATTACAACTACCAAATTAAATGGAGACATATTTAATGTTACTTTTATTAAAGTGAAGCATGGAGATGTCAGTGAAATTATTATTTTGGGCCTTCTCACCGATATGCCAAGAGCAGACTAACACTAGGAAGAAAAAAAAAATTATTTGAACATTATATGCGTCTTGATTAAAGACTTTTAAAAAGTGTAAGGAAGGAAGGAGCGATAGGAGCAAAGGAAAGAGAAAGTAAAAGTATAGTCAAATAACCTTATGTACAAGAGTTGATAAAGTAAGTGAAACCTGTACCTGGACATAATACAAATACGCAAAATCACTCCTTCTCACTTATATTAGTAATATCCAGTTAATAAGTTTAAATTTCTATTATAATAGATGTAGATCAACTACTGTAATAATAAGTTTAACAAAATTGAAAACACAAGTGGAAGAGAGAAAAGAGAGAGGTAGGCACATGAAAACAGCTAAAATGCATTATATAAATGTGAGAAACTGCAAAACAATAAAGCTTAAAAATACAGATATTGACAGTGGTAGTTAATTACTATAAATCATATGCTATAAATCAATAAAATTAGAATAAATAAAAAGGAAATCCCAAAATCAAATAGAAAATTTAAAACATTGGTTGGCATAAAGCAAGTCTAGAACTAAGGACATGAAAGCATTGTTCCTGGAGAAAATTAATACCACAGAAAAGTCAGTTCTTTAATTTTAAGGCACATACATAATGCCAATTAAATGCTTTTTTTACTTGAATTATTATTTTTAATACCTAGTAAGTATTCATGAATAGCATAAATTCTCATAAAAGACAAATACTGCTGAGTGGTCACACCCCTCTTTATTAGACATTTAGAACTTTGTATAAATTGGAAATTAAAATGTCATGAAGAGTTACTAAAGTGATTCAAGACAGTAATTATAAGATTTAGGAGGCTAAGGCAAGGAAATCCCAACTTCAAGGCCAACATGGATTGCATAGCAAGACCTGTCTTGAAAACAAATTAAAAAAAACCTAATTTGGTCATAAAGAAAGCTGTCAATAAAACTCCATATTTAACACATGGTAATGCAAATGGCATTTCAGTCACTTAACAAGAGGCTATTTTATAAGTAAATACTGTGGCTCATTATTCTGCTCATTCATTGACAAGGACATAGAATAGAAAGGATGTAACATATCTAAAATAGTATAAGGTCTTGTCCCTAATTTTAATGGGATTGATTTGAGTTTCTCTCCATTTAATTTGTTGTTGGCTATCTGCTTGCTGAATATTGCCTTTACTGTGTTTAGGTACAGGCCTTGCACCACTGATCTCTCCAAGACTTATAATATGAAGTGGTGTTAAATTTTGTCAAAGGCTTTTTTTTTTTAATTTGAATGAGATGCTTATGTGATTTTTTTTCTTTCAGCTTGTTTATATGGTGGATTACATTAATGGATTTTCTTTTGTTAAGCCATCTCTATTCCTGGGATGAAGCCTACTTGATCATGGTGAATGATGTATTTGATGTATTCTTGGATTCATTTTGCAGGTATTTTATTGAGTATTTTTATATCAGTGCCCATGAGTGAAATTGGTCTGAAATTCTCTTTCTTTGTTGACTGTGTGGTTTAGGTATTGGGGTGACTATGAGTTTGCCAATGTTCCTTCTGTTTCTATTTTGTTGAATAGTTGGAGGAGTCTTGGTATTAGCTCTTCTTTAAAAGTCTGGTGGATTTCTCTACTGAAACCATCTGACCCTGGATTTTTTTAATGGGAGACCTTTAATAACTGCTTCAACTTTCTTATGGGTTATAGGAGTGTTTAAACTGCTTACCTTATCTTGATTTAGTTTTGATAAGGGAAATTTATTAAGAAAATTATTAGTTTCTTTAGATTTTATAATTTTGTGGAATACAGGCTTTTGCAGTAAGACCTAATGATTCTTTGTATTTCCTCAATGTTTGCCTTGTGTTTCTCTTTTCATTTCTGATTTTGTTAATTTGGAATGTCTTTGCTTTTTAGGTAATTTGGCTAGGGTTTGGTCTATCTTGTTGATTTTTCTCAAAGAAGCAGGTATTGGTTTCATTGATGCTTCTCTTTGTTTCTAAGTTATTGATTCCAGCCCGAATTTACTTATTTCCTGCCAACTACTCCTATTGGCTGTGTGGGTATTTTTTTCTTTTTATTCCAGAACTTTTAGGTATGCTTTTGAATTGCTAGTATGACAACTCTCCAATATCTTTATGTAGGCACTTAGTGCTATGAACTTTCTCCTTAGCACTTCCTTCATTGTGTCCATAAATTTGGGTATGTGGGGCCTCTTTTTCACTGACTTCTAGAAGTCTTTAATTTCTGTCTTATTTCTTCCCTGACCCAGTGGTCATTGAATAGAGAGTTGTTCAGTTTCCATGAGTTTGTAGGTTTTCTCTTGTTTCTGTTGTTGCTGAAATCTAGCTTTAATTTCTACTATGGCATGATAATGGAGTAGATTCATTCAAATGCCTTTTAAGGTGTGCCAACTGATTTTTTGGTTTTCAGTTTCACTAACCGGAAAAGTTTATACCATGTCCCCCAAATAAATGGACATGGGACACTCTTCAACTCTTGAAGCAAGAGACTCTTGAAATTTTTGTTACTGGAGAAAGTGACCCTCAAAATACAGCAAGTAATTGCATAAAATGAGGAGACAGTTTTAAGCTTGACACAAATATACGGTGGTTAGCTAAGTGTTGGCTTAACTGACACTAAGCCACACTTCCTGTTGCAAATAGTCATAAAATGGGACAAAAAGACATCAGGATATAAATCCATGGGTCTAGGAAGGTAGAAAGAAAGGATATATCTTCCTTAGAAGAGGGAAAACAAGGCACGAGGTGAGCGTCATGCTTTCTCCAGCATTTCACTGGTGCCATTTCTTTTTCTTTCTTTCTTTCTTTGCTAACTTGTGTTCATCTATTCATTTTAATTTATTCATGCTACATCCTGATTGTGATATAATAAAAATAATAATCCGTATTCTTTTCCAAATGTTAAGTTGGCAGCTGCTTACAAAGGGACGCTACAGGGTTACACCTACAAGACTGAATTTCTGGAATAAAAAGGAACTTTAAACCCCTTCCCAGATCTAGCCAATGGTCAGAACATTCTCCACAGTTGAGTGGAGAGTGGGATATGACTTTCTCACGTACTCTGGGCCTCACATTTGACCATGTCCCCTGGAGGAGGAGACCTGGTGGCACTCAGAGGAAGGACAGCAGGTTGCCAAGAAGAGACTTGATACTCTATGAGCATATACAGGGAAGGTAATCCCCCTCAGGAACAGTCATAAGGGAGAGGAATAATGGGAAAATGGGGGGGGGGTGGGAGGGAAGAATGGGAGGATACAAGGGATGAGATAACCACTGAGATGTAACAAGAATAAATTAATAAAAAAAAAGTCCTATACATTTAAAGGGCAATTTTCCAGATTTAAACTTTTTATTTATCTCATTGTATAGAAGTTTCCTGAGCTATATAGACATTGGGTCAAGTTAATTTTGATGTGTAATATTTATTTGCAAGATTTTATAATAAAATTTGTAAAGTAATTCAATTTACAACACACATATGCACCCATACATATTTTTATTCACACACACACAGAGACGCACACATCTACTATTATGCCCAAACATTATGGACTTGCAAAAAAGAAAAATAACACCTATTTTCCTCAAGTCTCTTTTGCTCCTTTACACTATTCGAGCAAATTCCATTCTAATGTTCCACAAGCTGTTTGAAGAGGACAACCTTATCTGGCTACCTACCATGTTCTTTTTATATTTGCATTCCAGAAGAGTATTTTTTTTTATATTGCATCAAAGGTGTTGAAATATCATCTATTGAACTACAAACCTACAGCTCTGGGTGAGAGTAATGGTTGTCATAAGACCACTGAACTTGCCAGTGTCAGAGCTAGAAACACAACCAATGTAGTCTGACCTGATATTAAAATTTTTTTTCAATGTCCTGGGTCCTGTATGTCTATTCAGGTCAGTCATAGTGATTACAAATTAGCCTTTCTTGTCTACTTGCTACTGGAGCAGGAACACTACAGTGCAGTAAGAGGGGTCCTGCAAGGCCCCCAGATTACAAGGGACAGCACTAGGTGCTCACAGAGGTTAGGGCAAACCAGGGCATAGTGTGACTCTCTGTTGTCTGGAAATTATTTTGTAACATATTTCAGAACACTTGCTTCATCCGTTGCTATTTCTGGGCTAGCTCTGATTTTCCTGTTATTGTATCATTTCCTGTCTTAATCAGAACCAAACTGAAAGCATATTGGCCATGTTGGTAACTGTTCACCCCTGTTCTATTGTCAAGTACTCCAACTGTGGTAATGTTTGAAGAAAGAATTCTACTTATATCATATGAATTCTTATTTTCTGGTCCCAAAGTCTATGTGAAGAAAATAGAATTATGTGTGCTATTTTTAATGAATCAAGGTAGATTTCCTTTTCAGTGCATGTACTCTTAAAATACTGTATGCTTCCATTAGTTTTACTGGTCCAAATAGGCTCTTTCCTTTGCATAGTGCACATAGCCAGTGCTCAATTTAAAGTGAGTCAAAAGGCTGGTGAGGTACATAATGCAGGGTGTATGCTGATAGGAAGCATCACTCTGCTTGGAGACTTATGTAGCCACAGAAGGCTGAACAGACCACAGTAGCTTAAAGCACTGGAAGATAAAAGGGCCAGCCTTGTTGATCTGGACTCTAGAGACCAGTCTGCTGCCTGCACATACGCTGCTGCTTTCATTGCTGTGGCCCCCCCTCCATCTTTCTCTTCCTCCTCTCCTCCTCCTCCTCCTCCTTCTCTCTCTCTCTCTCTCTCTCTCTCTCTCTCTCTTCTCTCTCTCTCTCTCTCTCTCTCTCTCTCTCTGTCTCTCTCTCTCTCTCTCTCTCTCTCTCTCTCTCTCTCTCTCTCTGTGTGTATTTTCTCACTACAACTGGTGAAGCCAATGAGGAGACAACAGAATGCATTACTTCAAACTCTCTTGCAACAGTTACAATTGCATTATATATAGCAACATGAAGCTGACACAAGCCTTTACTGTAACATAAAAATTAAACAAAATCAAGTCAAGGAGAAAGTTGGTGAAAATTAGGTCCCTACATCCTTGACAGACCAAGGATCAAAGATTTCGTGTGGCCATCATGAAGCTTTGAGGAAGCATTCTAGGTTCCTTTTGAGGTTGTGGAAGGAGGGAATAACATCAAAAAGATTAAAGGTCAAGGGTAGCCATTTGTAGAAACACTTATGCTGAAGAAATCATAAAACACCTCTTTACAGTTCTTACTCAGAGTTCTGAGAACTTAGATAGGAACTAACACAATAGATTTTAGCTTTGAAATAGGACCAATGATGCAATGTGATAGGATATTACTAGCATCAAAGGATGCAACTGTTGCTATTTTTCTGTAAGTTTTATACATTTGAAGAATACAGTTAACCATTGTAGTTAGGCTATCTAACTTATACTAAGGAGAAAAATAGAAAGACCTTGAAAATTATGTATCCATATGTGATGGGCAGTGTGCTAAGAACTTCACCAGTATGTGGTGAAAGTGGCAGGAGTCATCCACAGGGATTGACAACAGAATGAGCAGCAACTGGAACACAGCTGATAACATTTTTTCTGCACTTATAATATTCAATAATCAAAATGCTTGAGGCACTTCATTAAATGTTATCCTTGGTCCTAAGACAGTTTACTGGCATCATTTTCATTATAAGATGGGAAATTTGAGGTACAGAGAGAAAGTCACCTGTCCATGATCATACTAGTTAAATGAGAAAGTAAAATTTGAAGGCAGATATTCTAGGCCTATTTTGCCCAGAGCATTATATGCATTAGTTGTAGATACTTATTCTTCAAATGTGTAGCAACCTTCTTTAGTTCAATTTAGTTGTAAGACTCTTCCATGCAGCCAGTATCATTTCTGCTTACTGAAACTCAGTCTGTAACCTCTGAAGTTATGAGATTGCACACTTATACATCTATTAAGTGTATATATATATATATATTATAGATATATATTAATATTATGTGTGTGTTGTGTGTGTGTGTGTGTGTGTGTGTGTGTGTGTTGTGTGTCTGTGTATTGGAGTATCTATATCTCTTTTAGGGTACTCTTTAATATATTTAATATTTTCTCTCTCTGTGGAATAGCCGATTGAGAGACACCAGCTCACTTTAGGAATAATTTGATGCCAAATTATGCTGCCCTAGATTTATGTTTTCAATCTCCAAATGTCTATAAAACCCTAGAAGAACTCAGCAATATTTTCTTTCCTAACCTCCTTTTCCTATGTCCTGAGAATAAGTAAGCTTCATCTGTCCCTACCAGAATAAATTCCTCCACCTTGTTGTCTTTGCATTCTCCAGCTACCATCTCACCATCATGGCAACAGCTGCTATGAATTCAGCACAAGAGAAATAAAGAAAGACTAAGAAATGCTAACACACACACACACACACGCATGCACGCACGCACAACTCCCTGGCATAAATGCATGCGTGTATTTTTATGCATGCAAGGTTCTCATGCAAATGCATGCTCTCATACAACTCACACAGAATCTGTGCCATTTGTAAGAAAGCAGCAATAGTTATCACATGCAGTTTTGTGATATTTCACAGTATATGAACACTAACTTTATCGAAACGCTGTACAGTTTTGCCCATTTTCTTCATCACCTAAGTCTTTACTTATGGGCAAAGCCAACAAAAGGAAAGCACCCCTTCTCTCAGCCTCTTTCTTTGCCAGCAGTGAATAGGAAGCCAAGGCTTTATAATTGAGAAATAATGTGTCAGCAAAGGATTATATAAAGCCAGTGGGACATATTCTATCCTATGTTTTACTCTTTGCTACCTCTCTGCCTTTCCTGGAGCAGATTTTTCTCTGGCTTTGAAAGATGCTAATGGGGTGTTATTAGTAGTCCAGGAAGAAAATTGCTCTGGGGAATTGTAATGACTTCACTGCCAGGGTGACATCAAACTAGACTGTTTAAGAATAATAGGGGCTTAGTTACCAGAGAGAAAGTTGGATTTGGAAGCAAAATAAGGAGAAAGCCCCATGACACGCAAGACAAGAAAGGGCAAGTATCGTTGAGCCTGTGTGTGGGGCCATCCTCACCTCTCCTGATATCCAGTTCAAAGATTGAAATTAAATATTTAAGACTGGCTTCTGCTCTTCCCCCCAGGCTACTCTTGAAGCAGCATTACAAGGAAAAGGATTCTTTATCCAAAAGGAACACCCCTCTATAAATCCAATGCTATCATCCTGTGCTTATAACTAATGTGTCAAAGTGTCTTTAAAATCTGATTTGTGTATAGGGAGTTTGGCTTGGTTGTTCAATAAAAGAAAAATGAAGGAACATTATGAAAAGGACTGTCTGTATACCATTGGTAAAATACTGGGGATGCTTAGAGCAATCTTCCTGGGAATTATCAAACAACTTGGAAATTATGACTGAAGAATTTTATTTTCTTGCTTATTTGCTTGTCTTGGCAGAGAGAAGGCATTGCTAACAGAAGAATGCCTTAGTGTGCAGTCAGTGAGAATAATGACTACATAGATAAGTAACTTATAGTAAAGTTAGCATATAAATTCTAACATGGAGAGGGAGCTTTGTCCAGGTTATTTGCTGATACCAATAGGATCAAGTTAGAGCCTTCTCATTAACTAGTCATGTTCCAGAGAAAATTGAGTGGAAGAAAGGATTAAAAAGAAATTCCTTTTGGAGTTTTCAGTGAAAAGACCTTATTTGTCAGCTCACATGTACTGTTATAATAAAATACCTAAAATGGGCTTTGGTTACATTTGTTTTATTTTTGCTGTGCTGCAGATATGAACCTAGGGCACCATCCACACAGTATCACTAAACTATGTCTCCAACCCACTGAAACTGGGAATTTTATAAACAATAACAAGGTGTCATTCTTTTACTTCTATGAAGGTGGGGAAGTCCGAGGGAGACCTGGGTGCAGGTTCTGTGTCTGGTAAAGGTGGGATGTTTATAGATGGCCAAACTGGGGTGTCACAATATGACAGAAGAACAAACAACTAAACAGACCCATGCTCCTTTCTTTCACGACACATGAGTATCAAGGAAAGGAGTTCTCCCATCATTATGTCCCCTTAGCTGGGAAATAATGTCAGTAGGTTCTCTCATGGGACCTATGTCCTGTCTAACCACAGGATTTTGGTTTCTATAACAGTGCCAATTATGAGTTTCATGTTGCAAAGCTGGCCTTAAAACCAATGATTTCTTATTGGCTTCTTATTCCCATGGCGTTTGTGCCACTATTGCACCACAGGGCATATAATGCCAGGCCAATCATTATTGTAGCTTGCAGGAGTTACAGCTACGTAAGATTTATTGTTACTTTTATCCTCCAGCAGTGTCTATAGCACCATCCAGCACTATGAAAGCTAACAGAAGGAATGAATCTCTCAGATTCGTACCAGGATCATTTCTGTATCGTCTATGGATTAAGCATGTGGTGGCTTTAACAATGATCTCATTGTCAAGTTCTGGAGCACAAGCAAGAGCATTGACAATATATTCTGTAACTTGTACTGTTCTATGGGACCTCATAGGCCAACAACTATAAAAGAGATAATTTCTTTCTTGCTCTGGGTTTTTTTTGTGTTGTTGTTGTTGTTATTCTGTGGTGTTTAGTATGGGTATTTTTGTTCCATTATAAGGGCCCTCTACTTATATAGGTATATATTTATGTCTTAGGAATCTCGTGCTGTAATGGTTTTGCATATGACTTCCCAAAAGGATTTTAGTGTTCTTTATCCCACCTCATACTGCCTGTTTTATCCTGCCGGCCCATCTCGTACTCTCCTTAACCCTTTCCTGTCCATTATTTCCCTTTACCCTTTGTACCAGTGTGCTCTTCACCTCCCTTGAAAGTCCCTCTTGGTAGTCCCTTATTAGTTTTGAGACCTCTGTGCATATTCCAAACAGAACATTCCCATATAAAGATTCAAATTAAACATCCAAAATGCCAGAAAACTTGAATATTTGTATTTCTGGGTCTGGGTTATCTCACTTGGAGTGATTATGTCTGGCTCCATTTATTTACCTGTGGATTCCATATTTTCATTTTCAACTGGATAAATGTACAATATTTTTTTATTATCCATTCATTTATTGACAAATATCTAATATGTTTGCATTTTTCTGGCTATTAGAAATAGTGAAATGATGAACATGGAAGACCATCTCTATAACATAAGTCGTATGTCCTCTTTCCTGTTTATGTCCAAGAGTGGTATACTTGGATCACATTGCAGACATATTTTAGATTTTATGGAATCAGCTTACTGATTTCCATAGTGGCTGCACAAGTATTATGAAAAAAGAGACGTGTCCCAAATATAGATAGTATAATCTCATATCCTCTTCCTGTTGAAACTCCTAAGAGAATTGTGTCCTGAGCTGATTTCCCTACAATGACAGTATGAATTAAAGCGCAACTCTTCTTCCACTTGGGACTTTCAAACTGACTTTTAAAAACATGTAAACTTACCCATAGATGTTCTAAATGAATCTTTAAAACTTTCAGATTGTGTCTTCCAAGCACCTAGAAAGGTTTCTGGGTCAGTCTAGTGGCAATTTAAGAATTAGTTGAAAGAACTTACATAGAACATTTAATGAACTGTACAATTTTCTACAAACTGGCCATTTTTTTGTCATTGGTCATGTTTTAAGTGTCCCCAGAACTAGTTACCCCCAGAACCCCAGCTATTTTCTTTCCAAAGAACTATTTTCTGACTAATTCTAGGAGAGCTTACCCACAGATCCCTGGGTTGCACCAGACTTGAGCTGGTGGCTGTTTCACTGTGTCTGTCTTCAAAAAGAGTATACATCTCAAGGCACAAAAAAAAAAAACAAAACCATTTTTATTCATCAAAGACAATGATGATGTCAGATGATGCCGGACAATAGTGCTCAATGAGGCTGGGGATTAATTTCCTGAGATGTAGACTTCACCAGTGTTGGACAGGAATGAATAGAGAAGAGTAGGTTAATGTCTCTTAAATTTCCATCCCCATACATGTCTGAAGTACAGGTGTCCAATGGCCTGCCCAAACGGCAAAGCATTCACTGTGTTTCTTTTTGGAGTGGGGTCATCTGCTCTTTGTTTCTCAGATTTCTCTGCTTAGTTCTTTTCATCCTCACTGTGGACACCATGTTGTGTCCATTTCATCTGAAATGAACACTAGCATGCTTGCTGTAATTCAGACTCTTTTCCTAGGAAACCTGGGGAAGTAATGCTCTCTTCTTTGCTTCTTTTCATTTTCATTTGTGCAAAATGCCTGCCAACTGGACCAGAGTCAACAATGACCTCATTGCTGCAAACCCAATGGCAAGGACTGCTACATAGCGTCCTTCTATGCCTAGAAGTCATTCCCACTGGTTATTGTGTTGCAAGACGCAACTGTGGAACATTCCCATCTGAAAGAAGCTCAAAGTAAGTTTCATGTGGCGAGGATGACAGGAATAGGATGGAGGGCGGGACTGAAGCAGCCTCCCATTATGTAGCTTGATTTCTTACTTTTTCTCAGAAAAGGAAATGTGTGCATTGGACTTAAGTTAAGTAAAAGACAGAGAGCCTTTTATCTTCAGTCTGTCCTAGGACTCCACATCTTTTAATAGTGCCCTATTCCTTTTAGAGAAAAACATTAAGGGTTATCTTTGTCTCAGTCTTCCAAACACATACTCGTTGACTGAAATCCTCATTGCTTCTGAAACTGTCTAGTCTATGAATTTTCACTTTTGGTCTCAAATAGTCTCTCCAATTGATATAGAACCTATTTTATTGTCGCCATGCTTACTGCCATTACAGCTCGCCATTCAAAATCTTACTCATTCTCCCTAGTTGAGGTTGAGTAATCTCATCTCTAGGAAGAGTTTCCTGCTGCCTTCAATTCAGTGAGAATTGATTGTTCCTTCCACTGATAGCCCTACAGAAAATTGCTTTTGCCTCTAACTAGCCCTCATTTCTTTGTGCTCCATTTTATTCAAATCTGTGCCTACTAGAGCACCCATCACAGAATCTAGCATCTGTAATTGCCTGTGCGTTTATTCAGCAGAAGATGATGTACCGGAAGTTGTTCTAAAAAGAAAAAGCTATGCTCTTGGGGGACTTACAAAAGCTAGTGGACTGTGTCATATGAAGATGACATGAGAAACAGACGCATTAGTTAGTTTGGGGCACTGGTAATAGGTTTTGCAAAAGCAAGAGAGCTCTGTGGTGCATGTGAGTGGTAAGAAAAGAAAAGTAATGACCATCAAATAACCAGAGGATGCTTCACCCTGAGGCAATTTCTGAGTTGGTGCTAGGTGAAAGGGAGGAGCCTTCATGTGTACACTAATGGGAGAGCACATCAGGAAAAAGGAAGGAAATGGTTAGGGGCAGATGCAAGAGTCACCCCCCCCCTGCTTTTCAGCAATGTGTTCAGCACCACTGTGATGCAAGATGTGAGGGAATTGTAGCAGGAAGTCTGTATTAGCTAATTCTGAATGGAGAGTGGCTTCATAATTCTCAGAGAAATTCCTTTTTTTTCTCTCCTTTTTTTTAAATTAATTTATTCTTGTTACACTCAATGTTTATCCCATCCCTTGTATCCTCCCATTCCTCCCTCCCCCCCCCCCATTTTCCCATTATTCCCCTCCCCTATGACTGTTCCTGAGGGGGATTACCTCCCCCTGTATATTCTCATAGGGTATCAAGTCTCTTCTTGGCAACCTGCTGTCCTTCCTGAGTGCCACCAGGTCTCCCCCTCCAGGGGACATGGTCAAATGTGAGGCACCAGAGTAGTGAGAAAGTCATATCACACTCTCCACTCAACTGTGGAGAATGTTCTGACCATTGGCTAGATCTGGGTAGAGGTTTAAAGTTTACCCCTGTATTGTCCTGGCTGATGCCTTAGTTTGAGGGGGACCCCTGGGCCCAAATCTGCCTATCATAATGTTCTACTTGTAGGTTTCTAGGACCCTCTGGAGAAATTCCTTAAGAAAGAAGAAGGGACAGTTTTACATTGAGTCTGAAAGAAATGTGAAATCCAGAACAAATTAGCTAGCTGTGATCAGTGTTTCTTCTATGTTGCCCCCAGATGTCACTGTAAAGTGTTTATGCTATAAAATCTGTCTTTTCCATTCGGAGTCGACTAATATTTGAGGAGCTTCTATTCTAGTCTTAAAACATCTGCCTCCTCAACTCCATAAATTATTTAGGGATCTTGTTTGATGATCAGTTAAAGGACCTCTCTGTAATCAGGTCAGCTTATGACTCCCTCAAGAAGCACTTTTTTTTTTTTCTACCCATGTTCCTTGTCCATCCCAGAGTGGAGAGGATAGAGTTGGAAGCATCATATGGGGGATAAAGATCCTATGAATCTCCTATGACATCATCTGCCATCTTTATACCATAGCATACAGTGGGAGACACTGAGGAATTGTGCTTGCCTCTTAGGCTCAGCTCAGTGAACAGCTCCATAGGTGAGACCTTGCATAGCTGTGGAGGGCCTAGAAAGTACCGGGAGTATCTTTAGCCCTCTGTTTTGCTGTAAAGGAATACCTGGTACTAGAGGATTTACAAATTTCAGAAAATCTTTCTGATGGTTCCAGAAGCTTAAACTTCCACAATCACATTTAGGTTCTGTGTGTGTCATGAGGACACTGAGTCTGCCTCCTAAAAGGTACATCTTTTCAGATGATGTGAAGGACAAAAGGGGTAAGGGCCACTAGGGAGTTCCTTCCTCTTATTCTAATAAAGTTGCTGTCTTAAATTTCCTATTGCCATGACAAAAGCAACTTATTTTTTTAAAAAGCATTTAATTTGGAGACTCATGAATCCAGAAAGTTAGAGTTCATGACTACTGTGGCAGGGAGCATGGCAACAGGCTGGCAGGCATGACACTGGAGCAGTAGTTAGAATTTATAGCTTGATCCACAGAGAGACAGGGAGAGAGGGAAGAAGGGAATAAAGGGAGAGAGGGAGAGAGGGAGGGAGGGAGAGAATAAGGGAAAGAAGGGATAGGGAGAAGGAAAAAGAGCAGAGAATTACATGGGCTTCTTGGAAATTTAAAGCCCACCTCCAATGACACACTTCCTCCAACAAAGCCATACCTAATTCTTCACAGTTTCACCAACTGGAGACCAGACATTTAAATATATGAGCCCATGGGAGACATTCTTATTCAAATCACCACAATTATTATAATTCTATTATGATTTGAATATAAAATGCATCCCATAAGGCCATGTGTTTGAAACTTCAGAATCAGAAAGAAAAAGTTGGTGTGCCTTTCGTCTAAAGGAGTCAGGGTACATCTTGAATGATAACAGATAATGTCAGTGTCACCCATGCGGCAGTGGTTTTTCAGGCACGGAAAAATGCAGTATTAAGAGAGTTGTGGCTTTCTGCTTCTGGGTTAACTCACTGATTATGATCATTTCTAGCTCAATCCATTTGTCCACAAATAGAAACATCCAGAGGGTCCTAGAAACCTACAAGTAGAACATTATGATAGGCAGATTTGGGCCCAGGGGTCCTGCTCAAACTAAGGCATCAGCCAAGGACAATACAGGCGGTAAACTTTAAACCCCTACCCAGATCTAACCAATGGGCAGAACATTCTCCACAGTTGAGTGGAGAGTGTGATATGACTTTCTCATGTACTCTGGTGCCTCACATTGGACCATGTCCCCTGGAGGGGGAGACCTGGTGGGACTCAGAGGAAGGACAACAGGTTACCAAGAAGAGACTTGATACCCTATGAGCATATACAGGGGGAGGTAATCCCCGTCAGGAACAGTCATAGGGGAGGGGAATAATGGGAAAATGGGAGGGAGGGAAGAATGGGAGGATACAAGGGATGGGATAAACATTGAGATGTAAAAAGAATAAATTAATAAAAAAAATTTATTAAAAAAAAAAAGAGAGTTGTGGCATGTTGCTTCATAGACTCAGAAACTTACTGAGGGAGGCAATGTGTGGCTGGTCAGAGCTCTTGCAACTGTTCTTAGTGTTTCATGAAGATTTGGAGTTAGAAGAGAAGATGTATCAGTGGAGACCCCAGAATACTATGAACACACTGTGACGATATAAAATCCGCTGAAGAAACCGTCCAGGACAGAGTGGAGATGAGAGAGGCTGTGTGTTGTGGGTAATAAGTGATGGCGGTAATGCTACCCTGGCGCATTAGAATTCAGGTGATGCCACATGAGCCCCAGCTACCCAGTGTAGACCTGTAGGATTTGATGTTTGCCTATTGCTTTCATCTTAGCTTTGTGCCAATTTTTCTTTTTTCTTTTTTCTTTTTTAAATGAGATAATTTTTTTTAATTAATTTATTCTTGTTACATCTCAATGTTTATCCCATCCCTTGTATCCTCCCATTCCTCCCCCCCCATTTTCCCATTATTCCCCTCCCCTAAGACTGTTCCTGAGGGGGATTACGTCCCCCTATATATTCTCATAGGGTATCAAGTCTCTTCTTGGCTACTTGCTGTCCTTCCTCTGAGTGCCACCAGGTCTCCTCCTCCAGGGGACGGTCAAATGTGAGGCACCAAAGTACGTGAGAAAGTCGTATCACACTCTCCACTCAACTGTGGAGAATACTGACCATTGGCTAGATCTGGGAAGGGGTTTAAAGTTTACCTCCTGTATTGTCCTTGGCTGGGCCTTAGTTTGAGCGGGACCCCTGGGCCCAAATCTGCCTATCATATTGTTCTACTTGTAGATTTCTAGACCCTCTGTATCCTTTTATTTTGCTGTTCTCTCATGCGTCCTCATTTAGAGTCCCAATAGGATGCCTTTCCCTCTGTCCCAGTTTCCTGGTAAGTGAAGGCTTTGTGGGACATGCCCCTGGGCTAGTATGCAGATATAAGTGAGTATATACCATTTGATTCTTTCTGCTTCTGGGTTAACTCACTCATTATGATCATTTCTAGCTCAATCCATTTATCCACAAATTTCGGGAATTCCTTGTTTTTAATAGCTGAGTAGTATTCCATAGTGTATATGTACCACAGTTTCTTTATCCACTCTTCTACTGAGGGACACTTAGGCTGTTTCCATGTTCTGGCTATTATGAATAAGGCTGCTATGAACACGGTTGAGCAAATTTCCTTGTTGTGTGCTGGAGCATCTTCTGGGTATATTCCAAGGAGTGGAATAGCTGGGTCTTGAGGAAGCCCTATTCCCATTTTTCTGAGATAGCACCAGATAGATTTCCAAAGTGGCTGTACTAGTTGCATTCCCACCAGCAATGAAGGAGTGTTCCTCTCTCCCCACATCCTCGCCAGCATATGGTGTCGCTTGAATTTTTGATCTTAGCCATTCTGATGGGTGTAAGATGGAATCAACCATTAATAAATGGGACCTCATGAGGCTGAGAAGCTTCTGTAAGGCAGGAGACACTGTCAAGAGAACAAAGTGACAGCCTACAGACTGGGAAAAAATCTTCACCAACCCTACATCTGACAAAGGTCTAATATCCAAAATATATAAAGAACTCAAGAAATTAAACACCACCAAACCGAATAACCCAATTGAGAAATGGGGCTTGGAACTAAACAGAATTCTCAACAGAGGAGTATCAAATGGCTGAGAAACACTTAAAGAAATGCTCAACCTCCTTAGTCATCAGGGAAATGCAAGTCAAAACAACTCTGAGATTCCATCTTACACCCATCAGAATGGCCAATTTTTCTATATGCTCCCATTCCTATACTTGGAAAAGGAACGCCTATTCTGTCATTGCATATTAGAGGTAAACGATTTGTATTTTGATTTCCAAGGGGATAATAATTAGGATACTGTCTGTATTTCAAATGTGAATATGGATTTTGGGCTTTTAACAGTATAGAGACTACCAAAGATTATGGGACTTTGGAAATTTGAATGAATGCATTTTCCACCAAAGGCTGGTCCTGAATTTATAGACTAAAGGGACAGAATTGTGTTAAGCCTCGTATGTTTGAACACTTGGTCCATAGATACAGGGCTATTCAGAAAAGTTCTAGAGCCTTCAGGGCATACATATCTTATGTTCACTCTGTTTCCTGACTACGGGTGCAGTGAAGCCAGCTGGCTTCCAGCTTTTCCCCACCCACTCTCATGTCTTCCCCAACAAGGTGAACTATATCCTCTCAAACCAAATTAGAACTTTCCTGGAGTTACTTCTTGTGTGGCATTGGGTATTTTGTCACAGCAGGAAACAAAGTAACTAATACTGTCACTAATCCTATTCATGAGGCTTAGTCTTCATTTTTGAATCGCTTCATAAGTGACCCACAGCTTAATAATATTCTACTGACCATGACGTTATAACCCATGGATTTTTACAGTGGAGCTGCTCTCTGATCCATGATGCATTTATACTCCAATTAAACACTGAATGTTTAAAAAAAAATGGGTAGTTGAACACTGTACTAAGTACAACCAAGTTACTTAACATTCCAGCATAGCGTAAACTTACCTTAAACAAGTTCAGAGCACCAACATTAGCTAGCAGCTAGGCAAAAACCATATACCACAAAGCATATTCAAAATAAGATTTTGATGTTAAACGTTTTATATAATTTACTGTAGTTCTATACTAAAAGTACAAAATAATAGAACACATAGGGCTCGAGAGATGGCTTGGCAGTTAAGAGCATTTGTTATTCTTTCAGAGGGCCAGTGTTTGCTTCAACACTGAACCTGAATTGGTTCTCACAAAACCACATATAATTCAAGCTTCAAGGAATCTACCCTCATTTTACCTCTACAGGTGCTCACATGCAGGCAGTGCATACACATATACACTGCACACACACACAGACACACACAGACACACACAGACAGACACACAAACACGTTCCCTGAAGCTTACCAGCCATGAGAGGGTCCCTGTTTTCTGTTGTACAGAGTTGATAGATCACCTCTGATCATAACAATAGATACCATAGGTTGCCATTTCATTACAGATAGAATAAAATAGACCACTTACATTAACATTTCATTTCTTATATAATCTTAAGGATCTTGACATTTTGTTTCATAACATTACATTAATTATATTCTGAGCTACTTTTCTGTGTCCCCATTGAAAGGTAAGATCTATGAAAGTAGTTTTTCTTTTGTATGTACTACGAAATCATTTTGTTAAGTTATTGTTTAACTCACTGGGCATTCCATACTTGTGTACCATGAATTTGATCACATGCATCTCTCATTTCCCATTCTTCTCTTCAAATCTTCTCATCTGTCCTCAGCATCCCTCTCCTTTGTCACATTATCTTTTCACTTTTCACCGGCCCACTAAGTTCAGTTAGTGCTGTCCAGATGTGCAAGAGTGCAGGGCATTTGCTGAATAGTAGAAAATGTCTCTGGCCACACCTTCAAAGAAGAATCAGGGGGTAGTGGCATATAAAAGCATATCCTTAGCACAAGTCTTTGCACAGATCAGGTGCTCAATAGATGTATTTCAATTTCTTTTTCTTTTTTTTTTTTTCTCTAGGGCTTCCACATGTGTTGTTAAGTTGCCTGTATGGGGTGTTTCCAATCTCTTTATGGAGGCACTTAGTGCTTTGAACTTTCCTTTTAGCACTGCTCTCAATGTTTCTCATAAATTTGGGAATGTTGTATCTTCATTTTCATTGAATTTTAGGAAGTACCTAATTTCTTTCTTTATTTCTTCTCTAACCCAGTTATCATTGAGTAGAGATTGTTCAGTTTCAAGTATGTGTAAACTTTTTGTTATTTCTGTTGTTGTTGAGGTCCAACAGAATATCAAATGGCTGAGAAACACTTAAACAAATGCTCAATGTCTTAGTCATCAGGGAAATGCAAATGAAAAGGACTCTGAGATTCTGTCTTACACCTGTCAGAATGGCTAAAATTAAAAACTCAAGTGACAGCATGTGTTGGCGTGGATGTGGATAAAGGGGACCACTCCTCCATTGCTTGTGGGAGTGCAAACTTGTACAACCACTTTGGAAATGAATCTAGCACTTTTTCAGAAATTGGGAATAATGCTACCTCAAGACACAGTTATACCACTTCTGGGCATATAGCCAAAAGATGCTCCACCATACACTAAGGACATTTGCTCAACTATGTTCGTAGCAGCTTTATTTGTAATAGCCAGAATCTGGGAACAGCCTACATGTCCCTCAACCAAAGAATGGACAAAGAAACTGAGGTACATTTACACAATGGAGTACTACCCAGCTATTAAACACAAGGAAATCTTGAAATTTGCAGGCAACTGGATGCAACTACAAATGATCATTCCGAGTTGTGTTACAATGACAATGGCTTCATATACCTTGTGTGTTTATCTTGCCTTCTGATCGCATCAGTAGACCATCCAGTGATTGATATGCACCATGGAGGCTTGTTTGTTTGTTCATTTGTTTGTTTGTTTAGTTACAAAAGACAAAATTGCCTGGTGGATATATTCAGTGGCATGCATCAGTATCATTAATATGCATAATAATGTTATACATTTAATCCTCCCAATTTTCTTTCCGGAGACACATGTCCACAGTCTACAGACAACAAAGTTGAGGATCACAAAAAATAATTGTCATACCTGAGACACATGATGGACTCTGCTAGCTGGTGAAATCTGTAATATTTCTGTTATAGGTATTTTTGTCAGCCTCCAACCTTCATTATATATACTATCTCACCTCCCAAGGCCCCAGGGATTTGCCACAACTGTTCCATTCAGTTTTTCTTCACACGGGGGGAGGTTTGACCTCAAGTTTAGGTCAGATATTTGGCCCAGCTATGTGCTGACGACTTTGTACTGTAATGTGTGCACATAGATACCACGTCTTCCACCTTTCAGTCTCATGTTAATCCCTCCCTCCCCTGACAGCTGGTATCACCTACTTATCCATCCAGGGTACTTTTCATATATTCCTGGCAGAATTAAAAACAAATAGTCACCAGTCCAGAACTAAGCTAAAAGAGTAATTCAAAGTGGTGACTTTGGAGAGGGAGGTAATAAAATGCAGTATGACGTGGGTGTACATGCGTGACTGGAATGCAGATTATTTCTGCATTTACCAATAATTCAATTTAAGCACAGATATCATAACTAGTGCTCTGTTCATTCTTGGTGGTGGAAATCAGAGAACATATAAATTTTAATTTCTCATTTCTTGCCAATGTCATCTTGTATATGGCTGTAAATCTATCCTTGGGATAATCACCTTGATTTTATTATTTTTACCCAACCTTTAAGTTCAGCAGGACTTTTTTTTTTTTTTTTTTTTTTTTTTTTTTTTTTTTTTTTTTTTTTAGTGCTACAATATCTTATATTGTGGGAACTTCTTTTTTATTTAATTAATTTATTCAGATTACAACTCAACTGTTATCCCATCACTTGTATCCTCCCATTCCTCCCTCCTTCCCACTTTCGCCCTATTCCTCTGCCCTGGGTCTATGACCAAAGGGGACCTCTTCCCCCACAGGACATAAATGTTATCTATTTATCTCTAATATGTTTTCATCTAAACTTTCAAAAGGATAATACTTCCTATCATTTTCATTACACCTATTTTTATTTTGTTGTTGATGATTTCTTGTCATATAGTCCTCATAGGAAGGACGATCATCATGACGCTTTAGGGAACGTACTCATGGGGATTCCTTTGGCACATGCAGCTCATATAGCTGAAGCAGAAGAATGCGGTGCCATAGACAATATTTCAATTGCTCTGAGGAATGCCTGTGGCATGGGCATTGACAAAATAGGTCAGAACATGAATTTCAAAGATGCTACATTATCAGGTCTTGCCAGTGTGAATGTTACTCCTCCCAAGGCCTGGTGAGAGTTGTTCTCTCCTCTTCTCAGTGTGCACTTCTCTGTCTCAACAAGTTTGCTGTTAGGAGCCACTTTGTTGGGAAGCCCAAATTCCTTGAAGATAAACCAAGATATCTTCACATCTCACTAGTCGTGGCAGACTGTAGGCCCACTCTGACTTTCCAAATTGCCTCCAATTGTGTGTGTGTGTGTGTGTGTGTGTGTGTGTGTGTGTGTGTATGTGTGTGTGTGTGTGTGTTTCTTTAATTCCTACCATTTCTATCTGAAATAAACACATTGGTGCTTGCTTATTTGCAATCACAGTTGGGGATGTTGAACCTGGGTGAAAGAAAACACATTTTATTCAGATAAAAGCATAATCCATTCTCCCACCGCAAGCCCACTAGGCAATTACATCCAAACTTACATTACATCGCTGGGCCAGAATTTGCTCCTGCATTTTTTGTACATAAAACATAATTCTACCACCAGCTGCTCACCAACATTTTGTTGTCCCCTCAACAGACAACAAAATGACAAAACGGGTCAGGGGAGGGTGATCTGTCGGCATAACCAATGAGATGAAAGCTCCCCACGCCTACCCCCATCAACTAGCCTGTCATTAGGAAGTCTGCTTCTGCTTCTAAAATAAACCCTCTGAAATCATTGCCTTCCTGCATCTGTGCTTTGACCTGGAAGAGATGCTCTCCCAAATCACAGGTGCTGCCCTGTGTCAGAGGTGCCAGGAGAACTATGCACTGATGAAGGGCAGAAAAGCAGTTACTCAGGGAGATGGAGGTTTTATGCTAGTGCTAAACATAGTATTGAGAGCATTTTGGCATGAGGTGTTTGGGGTGCAGAGGAATGATTCCCTGACCTGGAAACCTATCATTTGTCACATCGGCCCTGCATGTAACTTTGACGGTATTCATTTTAAGATGACCTGGCTGTATGCTCTGTGGTCTCATCCTCTCCTACTACCTTGTGGGAAAGGAGGAGAAATGTCAACCCCAAATGCCTGCCTCTTTCCTCTAGGGAAGTCATGCCATCCCAGGGATGCAAACCCTATACACACTTCCTTGGAATAAGCTGGAAACAAAAAAACTCTCCAAGAACTTGATTCACAGAGGTAGTGCCTCTGAAGAAGAATTCAGTGCAAATGGCGCAGTGTATCGGAGCACAAGTGGAGTACATTCAGGAGTTTGTACAGGCAAATGGAATGGTCAGTGGTGATCATTGTTTGTAAGAAAAAAGAACTAACTAAAGCAACGTGGAGAGAAGTGCAGCTTCTAAAAAGAATATAACCCTGGGCTGGAAGGCCAGTACCTCTAACAAACTGTAGAAATAGACTCGGGATTTCTCTGTATTCTTCTTGGTGCTTGCTCCTGAACTCAGAAAAAGTATCTATGTAGCCATTGTTGCTATGTTTCCTGACCACTCAGGTTTTGAAAATCTAGTCCTTAATTCATGTTAATTGATTTGGAAGTTGGCAAGTGAGACTTGGAGTGAGGATCAGGGTTAGATGAGATGATAACCTCCTTTTCTCCCACAAGCCCCTCCACCACACTGTTCTTTAAAAATATAGAAAGAAAAATTTGAAATAGCACACTAGCCCAAACTCTAATACAATTCTGTATACTGAGACACCAAGCAGGCCTTACCAGATGCCAAGCATGTGTTGTTACCATATTCTTAGACTTCCACCATCTGGAATCAAGAACCCCAAACACTTTTCTTTATACGTGACATGGTTCCAGGTGTTTTGTTACAGCAACAGAAAACTAAATAAAACATGCATAGATCTTGTTGAACAATATGAATGCAGTCAGGTATCAAAAAGAGAGGACTGGAGATTCAACATTGCATAATAATACATCAACATGAGGGGGCAATAAGATAATTAGTTTAGGAATCTTTCAATGAAATGTATTTGTATTCCAAGTCCACTGTTTCCAACATATGTCCCAGGGTAGTTGAACTGTGCATAGGTGAATTCTTCATTTTGCATGACACAGCACTCCAGGAGAATTCATTTGAATACCTAAGATGGACACTTCAGCTGATTAAAAGGTTACATAGCTGTGCATCCTCGCATGAAGGTTCTCAAGACCCCATTTGCAACAAGGAACCTGAAACTTTAGAGAAGTTATGTTATTTATCCAAGGTCACACACTTAAAATCAAAGCTGTGAGAAATCCATTTAATTATCTTATTTTGTTGTGTTTGTGCTATGATGACGTTAATTAAATCTAAGTGGCTATCTTCATGAAAGCAAATGACAAAAATGTTGGTGAGGATGTATAGAGAGGGAAACTCTACCCACTGTTGATAGGAGTGCAAAATGGTATAACCACTCTACAATTAAGTTTGGCCATTTCTCAAAAAATCAAGATAAAGAATATTACATTCCAATCATTCTGTACCTTGTTTTTATGAGATTATTATTGCAACTGTGTCATACTAAAGACAAGAAAAGGATAACGTAGAGCTCTTTGTAAATGTTGTACTTGGGAGGCATGACTTTAATTCACTTCCTTTTCATTGCCCAATTCTACATGACAGCTTGAAACAAAGGATATATATATATATTTTTTGCTCACTTCTGGTTGTGTGGAACCTGTTTCTAGAAACAAAGTTTGCTTTTTCTCTAAGATAAAAATATTTATGACATTAGTGCAAATAAAATGATCTATGCTTTCAGGAAAACAGAAAGCTACTCCACAATCTATTCCCACCTTCCACCCAAGTCCAGGACATTGAAGCCATGGAGGACTTCTGCTGTCTTGCTGACCTGCCCTGGTTTTCCTATGGCTATGGTTATTAGCACATTGAAAGTATCAGAAAGAAAATGAAAATGGTCCAGTCATGTCTTAAAGAGCTTGTAAAACATCTAGGCATCTTGATGAGCTTGTTTTTATTATCCAACAATGTTCAGTGACAAAGAACATAAGCATGTAAGATGGGCACTGTTAGTATCAAAGAGTGAATAAGACCATCAAATTACATCCCGGGGGAAGCAATAATATGAGTGAGATGGTATCCTGAGACTTATGGGGGTCACATCCATAGATTGGAGGTCTAAATATCTACCTTCTCCCCTTAAGTGTTCTGTGAGTCAGCTTGCACAGTACAGTTTGTGACAAAATATGTCCTAATAAACAACTTGAAAAGTTTTGGAAGGCCAATCTCCTGACCACTGTATTAACCAATGTTTCACACATAAGAATGAGTTCATCTTAGAAGTATATTTACTTAGAAAATGAGCTAATCTGCAATTTAAATTTGAGTACTCATGTCCAAGTGTCGAATTTGAAATGAGAATTCAGAACAAAGAATGGCAGATTGCAGAAATTGAAATTATTTAAAGTAATGTTAGGCTTCCAGAGAGCATGGGTGCCAAAGGAGCATGGAAGAGAGAAATACAGTAGGGTTCAGCAAAGGATGACAGAGCTCAGCTCTGGCAAATTTTGGTTCTGGAAAGAGTAGGAGGGTAAAGCAGCCTTAACATTCCATGTTTAGGGAACTGTGAACTCATGAATCTCTGCCTCAGGAAAATTTCCCAGTACAGATGGGTGTACATGCAAGTCCATGTAAGGGCTTCAGTAGTTTTTGCTACTACAAATATCTACAATATTTATAGATATCATGTTCTGCTCAGGGAGTTCAGGAAGAACATAGATTCTGAGATGAGATGAGATGAGATGAGATGAGATGAGATGAGCTAGAAGTTCTATGCTCTGACATCTTACTAGGACCACGTTGCAGCGAAGAAAGCCTGTCTTTTCACATGTTCACGAGATGGAGTGTTTGAGACCAATCATTGTATAGAACATACAGGTTGAATCTTCACTAGCTGATGCTAGAATTGCACATGATTGCAATATTCTTACTTCCTTCACAGATCATTGTCAAATGGCAAATATATGCAATGTTTAAAAAAGAATTTTAGGCTAAATGAATAAAAGAGAGTATTGAGAAAATTATAACAGAGGCATAGGATCAAGTGCTTTTAGATGCAGTTTTTTAGGGCTGGATAGAAGGCTCAGTGGGAAAGCATAAAGATCCAAGTTCAAATCTCCAGTACCTACATACTTCTGGGTGTGATTGTATATATTTATATTTCCAGTACTCATAAGCTGACATGAGAGACAGAGTCAGAATTCCTAGAATGGCAGGGTCCAGTTGGCTTTGAATACATAGTGTCAAACAAGCAAACCCTGTTTCAAACAAAGTGAAAATCAAAGGTTGACCCAGTAAGTTTTTCTGTGATCTCCACCCATGCTGTGACATGCCTCCTACACACCCATATTCACACAAATGTTCATACATGCATGCACACACATCATACATAGAGTAAATATTAAGTCTTCCACATAGAAATAAATGTGGGTAATGGCTACAAATGTGAGTTGGAAGAAACAACTTTAAGGGAGAGGCTTGGGAAAGCAGCAGAACACATGAGATGTAAGAAATGGAAGAGAAAATATTAGGCAAAACAGCAACCCATATTGAAGGGCTGTAAGATGAGGGAAAGAAAATGGAAAAGGTACGTCATCAAGATTTATCCAAAATGAAGAATGCATGACAGTTATATAAGAAAACCAGTTACTCGATAAGCTTATTTTTAAAAAAGAATAAAAAATATAGAAGAGACATTATTTTAGACTTCTTTTTTTTTAATCTTTTTTTTATTAATTTATTCTTGTTACATCTCAAAGTTTATCCCATCCCTTGTATCCTCCCATTCCTCTCCCCCCCCCCATTTTCCCATTATTCCCCTCCCCTATGACTGTTCCTGAGGGGGATTACGTCCCCCTATATATTCTCATAGGATATCAAGTCTCTTCTTGGCTACCTGCTGTCCTTCCTCTGAGTGCCACCAGGTCTCCCCCTCCAGGGGACATGGTCAAATGTAAGGCACCATAGTACGTGAGAAGGTACCTATCTTTGTCAGTTCAGGCTGCTACAGCAGAACACTATAGATAAAGAGCTTCAAAAATACACATCCTTGAACCCGAAGTTATAGAATCAAGTGCCACTGTGGTCAATATTTGATGAGAAAGTTCTTACTGGGTGTGTTCTCATGAAGCCTATTGGTAGTGAATGTGTCCCTTTCTATGTTTTGTAAGAGCAGTAATGCCATTATGGAAGCTGCACTTATGGATTCATCTAACCATGATTACCTCCCATAGGCTTTATGAAAAAACACTACTTCAGTGATGTTTAGGTTTTAGCGTCTAATCTTTATGTGGATACAATGTTTAGTCCACGGCATTTCACTGGGGCCCACCTGAAGTTCAGACCCATGACAGCAGGTCATGACATGCATGTCCATGCAGCCCCCTTTCCTCATCACATAAGAGGTCTGAACCCTCATCAAAAGAAGGCACTCATGGCTGTATGATAAGTATTTAAGTCTACAATTAGGAAATACAAATACGTATCACTTTTCTGCAGCTCTTTGGAATTCTGGTGTATTTCTGGGTGCACTGTGGAGAAAAGTAGGAGTGGTTCAATGACATTAGTGTGGTTGTCAGTGTTGTCCCCCATTCACCTTTGTCATCTGTCACACAGACCCAAATATCAGAACTTCTTAAAATTCTATTGTTCTGAGACAAATCTGTTGCCAGGCGATTGCAATGTAGACACATTTCTGTGTCTACAAAGAGAAAGGAAATTTTATGCTGAAATATTCTGTCTGAGCACACCAAAGGAAGGCCCGCAGATGAATTATGAACCATTCCTTGCGTTACAGAGCAATATGAATCGTCAGATATTTACAGGTTTCCACAATACTTATGAGTTATATGGTCACTTCAACTCACAAAAATAAATAGCTCCATTTCAATGTCTGTGTTGTCACATTCTCTCCTTCATGAAACTTGGCAGTTTATCTATAATTTTGTCAGTCAATGCCATGCAAAAATTTTATGGACTTCCAAGATTTGTTTGGAATGTTGTTTGGCTTTTTTTTTTAAATCTGCATTTCCCTCTTCTGGTAGAATCAAATAAAACCCACTCAAAAGGAAGTAAATGAGGATAGTAAAATAAAATATATTATAGCTCACCAACCCACCCACTGATTCATGCATTCATATACCCACTTGCCTATCTACTCGTTGAAGAATACTTCTAGATATTAGTGCAGATTTCTGAATAAAACTATAAGATCTAAGGCACTTTTCCACAGTCTACCTAAGTCTGTGGCTTATATGTTAATATACTGAAAGGGGGTGAAGGAAAGGAAATCGGTATTCTACCACAAAATTTTGGAAGGATTGAAGGAAGCCATATCTATAAGAATTACATTGATTACGTTTTCCTATCTGGATAGGAGAGAGAGCTATAAAAAATTGAACCTTTTTGAAAGTCAGCAGTGTTACATAAGTTAAGTGTGTGTGTCTGTGTGTGTGTGTGCATGCATATGTGTGTCGGTGTATGTTCTTTGGTTATGTTAAGAATTGTACTTTTTAATTTATTCTTCTGAACTTTTGAATTTTTGACATTATATTAACTCATTTAAAACATATATAACCTTTTCCATCCATAGAAATTTGAGAGGATGTTTGTTATTGTTATGTTTAATAAAAACTCCAAAGATTGAGGAAAAAAATCTATAATTCATTCAGCTTGTGTATTTGAAAGCACATAGAAAATCTATAGGTTATAGTCATACTTGGAATTTTATTCATACTATACACATCCTAACACTTATTAGGTTACTGGAGACTGAAAAGATCAGTCTACTTCTTTCTTTACAGTGCTCTTACTAGAAAGTTAAAGTCTCCATTGCTTAACTGAAATTTAGCTCCTTCATCTGCTGAAATATCTATGTCCTCTTCTTCCTATCGCCCTCACCATGTCATTACTGTAGATGAATGATTACCAGGCAATCCTCCAGGGAAGGGTATTAGTTACTTTTCTATTGCTTTGATAAAATACCATGACTGTACTGACTGGTTTTGTGTCAACTTGACATAAGCTAGAGTCATTTGGGGTAAAGGAATTTCAATTCAGAAAATGATCGCACTGGATTGGTCTGTGAGAACCCCTGTGGAGCACTTTCTTGATAGATGATTGATGTGGGAGGACTCAGTGTACTACACGTGGTGCTTTTCCTGGGCAAGTGGTCCTGAGTGGTATACGAAAAGCAAGCTGAGCAGCCGGGAGGAAGAATCCAGTACTAAGCACTCTTCGATGTCTTCTTCAGTTCCTGGCCTGACTTCCTTTGATAACAGATTATGAATTGACACAAAAGCCATAATAAACCCCTTCTTCCCCAAATTGTGTTTTGCATGGTGTTTTGTCACAGTAATAGAAACCTTAAGACAATGACCAAGGCAATTTATAGTTTATTTGTGCTGGGTGGATCAGAGGAATAAGGGCTTTTCATGTGGATGGATAATGAAAATGTCTCACATATACTCTATGGGACACTATCCAGCTATAATGAAAAAAAACTGTGAACTTTGTAGATAAATAGATGGACCTGAAAAGATCATATTGAGTGAGGCAATCAGGACTCAAGTGACCAGATAGGGGAGTTGGAAAAACAGGGAGCACCTTAAGGAAGAGGAGAGTGAGGTAAATATAGGGGATAGATGAAGATGGATAGATAAATAACAATATGGAGATCTAAGCAAGATACAAGGAATGGTGCCATTAACTGTTAAACTATTAAAATCTACAATATGCAAAATTCAGTTTATAAATATCCATATATAGTTTCAAAGAGCATTTATCTAAAAACCAAAGACTGCCTAACAAAACCCCAATACCATGAAAAGACCTCTTTTTAATTGTATGCCAGGGCTGTTTAAGAGACTCTCAACAATACAGCTTATTGCTATTGCCTTTAGTCATACCCCGCAGAAATAGAGGGTAAGTCCCTTTGCTGAATACACCATTCACTTCAGAATCAGGACCCAGAAAGATGCATGAGTGAGAACAGACATAGATGTACCCTTATGAGGACTAGTTTTCATAGTACAGAGAGGTGCTATATAAACTTCCAAAGGAAGGAGGCAACAGACAGCCAGATTCAGCTGTGATGCCTATTAACCACCTTAACAACCAGCATGGCATGATAACTCTACAGGTCAAGTAATGGCATACATACCGTGTCTGTAACCAACTGCTCCTGAATTGGATTTCAGAGCAACTCAAAAAGAAAGATATCAGGCCTGGCACTGGAAACCTAACTATTTAGTGCTAGTGAAATCATGGGTATTGGAGGAGAATCTATAACAACTGATTTACTAAGCAAGCATCATCCCTAAAAGCAAGGTATAGACATTTGTCCTTATGCCCACAGAAAAGTGTGTTCGCCACCCTGCATCAAGAAGTATTCTATTTACTATAGAAAACCACAACCAATCAAAATGCAGAGTTGTGGGGACCAGTCCCAGTGGATAGTCCTGCAAAAACACATCCATACTTAAAACTCAGGAAACACTGAGGATGAGAGATGGAGAGATTGCAAGATCCGGAGGATCAGGCACTTTTCTATGAAATTGTGTCTCTTAGTAACATCAGAAGACATTCTCATAAAATCTCACTAACATAACTGCTAAAACATGAGCTGAACAAGGAAGACACCATAAAGATGCCAAGCTGTACAAGAAAAAGACCACAATTCTCTACAAAGAACCACATACAACTGAGTAAAGCTCAGGGTTTGATTGATGGTCTTCTATAGGGAAGAGCCACCAACAGGCTGTCCAGTGCTAAGTGGTCAGCCTGAAAACACACATGCAGCTAACATTGTATTATGCTATAGTTTATATTTAGGAGTATGAGAGAGAGGAGGGAGAGAGAGAGAGAGAGAGAGAGAGAGAGAGAGAGAGAGAGAGAGAGAGAAAGAGAGAGAGAGAGAGGCAGAGACAGAGACAGCGAGAGACACAGAGAGATACAGACAGAGAGACAGAGAGACACAGACAGAGACAGACAGACAGAGAGAGGGAGAGAGAGAGAGGGAGAGAGAGAGAGAGAGAGAGAGAGAGAGAGAGAGAGAGAGAGAGAGAGAGAGAGCATGAATTTGAAGGTAAGCAGCGAAGTGTTTATGACAGTGTTTGAGGTTTAAAAAAAAAAGGTGAAGAGAGAGATGTAATTAAATGACAATTTATTTATTTTTTGTAAATAAAGTTTTTCGTGGCAGGAGCTGTGGCAACAAGCAGCAGACACTGAGACAGGCCTGGAGCTTGGAGCAACAAGCTGAGAGTTTACATCCTGAACTTCAGGCACAAATAAGTAAGGGAGAACATAAATAGCTACAGATTTTTCGTTCTCAAAGCCTGACTCTGGTAACGTATCTCTTCCAACAGGACTACACCTTCTAAGCTTCACTAAACAGCACCATCAACTGGGATACAAACATTCAAATGCCTAAGATTATAAAGGATATCTCATTCAAATCATCACAGTAGATTAATGCCAGCAATATTCAGAAGTGCAGCTCAGAGAACCCATGTGTTGGCTTTATGCCCAGTATGCGATTTCTATGGAAACCATCTAGAAACTGTTACAACTATAAGTGGGCAGAGCCTTGGAACCCAGCTTTGCCTTCTGGCAAAGCTGCAAGCACTAGAAACTGTATATAGTTTTCCTGAATCTCATGGTGTCCATGACAGGGAGGCCCTGAAAGTCTAGGCACTCCCCCGATTGCTGTCTCTTTGGCCTCTCTCTGCACTTGTGTCTGCACATCTCCACAGTCAACAACCTTCATTAACAAAAGGTACAGTATAGTGTGGATAGTTACGGATTTGTATGCCTCTCATGGTATTAGTTGTGTGGCTGTTATTTTCCCTCTGTTGTGTTTTTTTTCTTCATGAGTTCTGATGCTCAATAAAGCAGAGCACCCATTTCACCATTTTTATGTTTCTTCTAAAATATCATTAGTTTTAATTTATTATTTTGTTTTATATGGCTGCTTGGTGTTAGCATCAATTTTATATGGATATCAGTTGTCATGGCTAGTTTTATATCTCTATTCTCATCACATAATCGAAAGGTCTCTTTGGAAGAAATTATGTAGAGAGGTGGAAAATACTCTGAATGAAAATTATTAGAGTTTGGTTTGATCTCCAAGAATTGACATGAAAATATCATCTTAGAAAATTTCAAAGATATTTTAAAATCAATGTCTCAATTTGAATGGACCTAAACCAACACAAAGTAGAGGAAGGAAGTATGGAGCCAAACACTCTCTTTTGATGTTAAAAAAAATTGAATGGTAGCTAGAGCAACAATTTCTTCTCCACCAGAGACATTTATGAGAATCAAAGTAGATGATGTCTTGGAGAAATGAACAGAAAATTTTGGAGAAAACATGATACTTTCTTTAACTTATTAGATATGACCCCTAATCTGTACTATATACATTTGATGACATTATTTGATTTGAACCTAAAGGAGGAAAGTTTATAGCTTTTGGATTACTACTATAATGTTATTTCCATGGGCTTCTCATCAGAAATATTAGCTGGTCCAGTTTTTGGATATTGCTTTAGACTCTTCTAGAGGAGTTTATCACATTGAATCCAAACATTCCCAACTCAGTTGCCACCTCCATTTCAACGAAAGGACAATGAACACATGTCCCCAAACACTGCTTATATCTCTCCTGGCTATGGGAGAACACATGGTTAGATATGTTCAGATTTTTCTCTTCATATATTAGTTGTTTGCAAGTATAACATTTAGCAGAGATTTTAAGCCAGCTGTGGTGGTGCCGGTCTTTCATCTCAACGCTCAGCAGGCAGAATCAGGAAGATGCCTGTGAGTTCAAGGCCTCTCAGGTCTATGTGGTGAGTTTTAGACAATTCAAGGCTATGGAGTGCAGCACTCTCAAAAACAATATAGAAGATTATGTAAGAATATATAACAATGTATGAAGACTCCAAACAGATGGTCTTTGTTTCCTTGGGCAAAAGAAGCCAGAAAGCCTGATATTTTTCCAGCTAAAACAGAAGAGCACTATACCTCCCCTTAAAGATTCAACAGGGATGGCTGAAAAGTTTTGCTTGACGTGGCTGGCATTTTTAGCTCCTCCCCTGCAGTGGTCGATACTGTTGCTGTGAAATCCTGTTCTTAATACTGTTATAAAATTGTTATAAAACTGTTATAAAAGCTGTTATTAAAAACAAGTTCTTAATGGCCATCGTGACTCTTGCCCATTCAAGTCAGTTTCCATCTCTTGTTCATTAACTTGCTTGAGGTGTCTGAGAAGTCGACAAATGTGGCTTTAAAACTTCACAGAGGCCAGCTCATCACACAGCCTTCGCAACATCCAGCATCATTGTACAATGCCCCGGCCCCCCATAAATCTGTGATGAGACACTGTGAGCTCCTGTACATGTCATCGTCGCTGGCTGCAGGTCCTGGCCTCAGTGATTCAGGAAGTAAAATTAGACTGCTTTTCAAGGAAACATCACTTATAATGTGACTTCTGAGCCATCAACCTTTACCCCTGTCTTCCCGAGCTCGCAGCAACTGGGCTTGCATCTGTGGGTCCTTCATCTTCCTTTCTTCTAATGGACGCCTGAAAGAGAGGTGGGAACCTACTCACTCATATCTCAGAGGCTGCTGCCATAAATCCCCTGTAAAACCCTGTCGACTTTGGTGGACTGGTGGGGACATAAAACTGCCAGTGGCCGTGCTTTCAATTATAAAAGACAATTCCTCTCTCTGTCTAGGTGAGCTCGTGTTCATGGTAGCTGTTGTATGGCAATTCTGCCATCCTCCCACAAATGTGTGGGAATAGTGCTCTAAGTTTTCCTTGAATGTGAGTCCCAGGAATCTGTAGGAGTTGCTCCTGCTGGTTACAATGATGCTCCAAATGTTCCTCCCCACGACATTCCATAGCGAATGATCATTTCACTTGCTAGTCTCTTCCACACTCACTTAAAGATTGGCATTATGGCTGTCCTTCCTTTATTTTCATTTTCAAACTGTCATGTAATACTGACTACACCGATGATGATATGACTATAACAACTCAGCAGGTGACACACAGTGCTGCCCTCAGAATTTAAGGCCATTAAGACCAAATGTGCATCTAATCACGCCACCTGTGATCTTGGGATGCTTACCTGAAAATATCCAGAAGAACCTTACTTCCCTGTGTCGAAGGGCCCCCGTGACCCACCTGTGATTGAATAGTGCCATACTCAAAGTAAGTTTTTACCAACTTCTTCAGTCACTTACTATGATTTGTCATGGCAAACGCAAATCTGCTGCTAAAATTTACCTTTGATGGAGCATCCTCCTGTCATACAGATTCTGCCCTGCCAAGAACCCTGCGAACAATGGGCTCCTAAGCATTAGGTGAGATGCTATATTATCAAAATAAAGATCTATCATCTCTTCTTTTTCATGTAGTTAAGTCATGCTAAAGATGGTACTTAGCTAGACAAGCTCGAAGCTTCACTAAGTCTGGCCCATCAACTATCTTAAGCAAGCTAGCACTTTGGAGAGGCAGAGGCAGAGGCAGGCAGATCTCTATGAGTTCAAGGCCAGCCTTGTCTACAAAGTGGGTCCAGGACAGGCAAAGCTACACAGAAAAACTCTGTCTTGAAAAAATAAAAATAAAAAAAAAAAAGAAAGCTAGAGGCTTCCATTTAACTAAATGCTCCACCATGCTTTAAGCATGTGGCTTTGACAAGAGTAGGGAAAGCTCTTGAGCCTTGGCTTCCTCACTTGTAGAACAGGAAATAGGAAGCTACTTGAAGAATTGTGATATGGAGCAAATGAAATAATATGTGTAAATTGTTTAAAATACATGACATTTCTCATTATAAAGCTAACTATGTATTCACATATCTCAGCTCCCTGATTTAATAAGCTACATTGCCCTATGATCTATTACCCCCACTTAGTAAAAATCAGCACATACATGTATGTGTACTCTGCAAAGCTATATCTGTATATATTCTGCATTTGAGCTGTACTGTGACAGAAGCCAAAAGAGCATTGGCTCCTTATGAAGAAAAGAAACAGTTGTGGGCTGGAAAGATGGCTCAGTGGTTAAAAACAGGTGGCCCTCTTCCAGAGGAAACAAGCTCAACTCCCAGCATTGGTGTCATGAGGTTTATAATTTCCTGTAACTTTGATCAGACATCTCTAGCTTCCACACTCTTACACAATGCATGTACCTGCACATAGACTTACACACATGCACACACACATACACACACATGCATACATACACACACACACAGGGAGAGAAACAATTAAATATTATGAAGTGGAAAAATGAAGACATTCAACACAGAAAAGATAATGAATTCTGTAGAATGACAAAGTTCCATGTGTCAGAGCCAGACAGAATGTCAAGTGTTGATGAATCAAAGATCATTTTTCAATGCTTGGTTTCTAAGACCAAAAGCTATTCTGACAAGAGGTTGCTTTTCCTTTTTACTGTCCTTTTTCTTTTTCATTTATGTATTATTTATTTATTGATTAATTTATTCATTCACTTTTCAGCCTGTTTGCAGTTCCCTCCCTCCTCTTCTCCCAGTGCCACCATCATACACCCCTGATCCTCACCTCTCTTCCCCTCTCTATCCCTCCCTCCATCTACTTCAGATGTCTATTTTATTTCCCCTTCTGAGTGAGGTTCAAACATCCTTCTTTGGGCCCTCCTTGTTATTTAGCTTCTTTGGGTCTGTGGATTGTAGCATGGTTATTCTGTACTTTATGGCTAATATCCACTTATAAGTGAGTACATGCCATGTGTGTCTTTCTGGGTCTGGGTTACCTCACTCAGGATGATATTTTCTAGTTCCATCCATTGGGCTGCAAATATCATGATTTCCTTGTTTTCAATAGCTGAGTAATAATTCCCTTGTGCAAATGTACTGCATTTTCTTTGTTCATTCTTTGATTGAAGGACATCTAGGTTTTTTCCAGTTTCTGGCTATTATAAATAAAGCTGCTATGAACACAGTCGAGCAAATGTTCTGTGGTTTGGTGAAGCATATTGTGGGTATATTCCCAGGAGTAGTATAGCTGGGTCTGTAAGTAGAACTATTCCTGGTTTTCTGAGGAAGTGCCAGTTTGATTCCAAAGTGGCCATACAAGTTTGCACTCCTACCAGCAATGGAAGAGTGTCCCTCTTGCTACACATCCTCACCAGAGTGAATGGTTGCTCAAATTTTTTATCTTAGCCATCCTGATGGCTTGAACCCAGGGAAGATCATGAATTTTCCAGAGTGACAAAGTTCCATGTGCCAGATCCAGACAGAGTGTCACATGTTGATGAATGGAAGATCATTTCACAAGGCTTGGTTTCTAACACCAAGAGCTATTCTAACAAGAGTATTTTCCCTTTTTACAGTCTTTCTATGTAACTTTACAGGGATCCTCTGATGGACTTTTTGTTGCTATGAACAATTGCCTGAGAAAGATAAAGAAGAATTTTCTTTGCTCACTGTTTCACAGGGTCCAGTCTATCACGTTGGAGGAGAGAGACACCACACAGAAGCATCATTATAATAGCATAAAGCAGACAGAAAAAAATGTCTGCGCCATTTGCCTTCCCCTCGTTATCAGATCCTCCAGGCTGTTGGATGGAGCCCCTCATATTTACGACAGATCTCTCCATCTTAGCCAAGCTTCTCTAGAAATACCCCCACAATCACCATCCAGGCATGTGCTTCACTAATCCCAGTGAGTTCATATTAACCTTCACAGACCCTCTCCTGACGTCAGTCCTAACTCTTGACCAGTATCTTGACTTCTGAAAAGATGAGCTTTCTATAAAATCCTTCAGCATCTTTTTATGTCTAGGTTCAGAAATATTAACTGTCAGTTCAAAGTGATCTTGATTTCCATGGGAGATGTTAAAAGATTCATTACGTCAAACCCCAAAGGTCAGGAAATGTAATCGTTCCTGGTGATATGACAGGAAGTGGAAAAATTTTTTGAGAAGGCATGAAAGTGTCAGGTACTGTAGCAACTGAAACAGTTTGAGCTGGTCAGAGAAAAGAACCGACTTCAATACCTCGGGTAAGTGAAGTTTATTTGACAGTTTTCTTAATCACATAGACTAATTTCTGAGGCATCTAGGTACTGCACATCTGGAATAAAATTTTGTGAGTATTCATCATATATATATATATATATATATATATATATATATATATATATATATATATATATATATATATATAGTTTGGGGATGTTTTAAACTAAATATTTGGGCTAAAATACATATACATATAGGTATACATATGTGTAATACTTAAAGATTTATTTTTTATTTCTGTGTGAGCATGCATCTCTCTCTCTCTCTCTCTCTCTCTCTCTCTCTCTCTCTCATCTCTCTCTCTCTCTCTCTCTCTCTCTGTGTGTGTGTGTGTGTGTGCATGTATGTGCATGTGTATGTGTAGATTTATGCAAGTGCCTACAGTGGTCAGAAAAGGGTGTCAGATCCTCAGGAGCTGAAGTTATACACAGGTATGAAACACATGATCTGGGTCCTGATAATCAAACGTCAGTCATCTGCAAGAGCATTAAACTCTCTTAACTGCTGAGGCTGCTTCTAGCTCCACAGATATAGTTGTGTACAACAAAATTGGACATTAAGAGAATATAATAAAGATGATATAAACAATACACTAAAATGCATTGCTAATTGTCATGGAATTGTAGCAACAATACACTTACATACTTACTGATTCTTTTCTTGAAGCTAAACTTGTATTACAATGTGTAATAGTTGCATAAATTAATTTTATAAAGATATGTGACTATTCTGTGGTGTCTTAGCCTATATGCAGCCTATAAACATATAGCATTTTTATAAGTGTAAAACCTCTTACCCTAAAGTAATTTGCGTATGATAATGTAGACATCTCATCATTATTAACCTTGTATTTTGCATTGTCTTATATTGCAAAACATCGGCCAATGCTGATGAGAGTGGTTATGAGTCTACATTTCAAACTTTCCTACATGACTGCAGAGCTTTTGTTTGCTTTCATCTTACCATGTATCAGGACCTCTTAACCTGGAGATATTGTTGTGCATGGATGTGATGGTGAAGACTTTGGGGCAGTACTGTCAGTCCTGATAGTTTCTTTTTCACATGTTGTCTTACTGATATTATCTTTCATCATCTCTTTTTTTAAATTCCTGCTGATGTACTTGTTCATTCTTCTAGTACTGGCATAGGTGATGGAGGAATCCAAAAGATAATTACTGATAACATACATCTCTGTGTCTGAGATCACCAATAAAGGAGACATAGAACGTTCATCTTAGCAGACATACTATATGCATTGGTCTCTTTTGCGGCGAATTCAATTATCTGACTAGGTTTGGCATAATAAGATGCAAAATACTTAATGGTGCAGCTTGAGAAAAAATATGTATCCTCTGCCTTTTATCTTCTAGTTTCTACAAAAACTAAAAGGTGTTATCATATGTATGTTATAGAAGTCCCATTCTCAGAATGACTTAATATCTTAAGTTCTGCACAGAACCATTATTTCCACCCTGGGTATATATAAATAACTAACAGCAACAACAAAACAAACAAGCAAGCAAAACAAAACAAAAGCTAAACATTAAGAAAACAAACAACATAATTAAAAAATTAGGACATGGATTTACTCAGAGGTTTTTTTTTTTTTTTTAAGAACAAACAAGTGGCTGACATTTTTAAAAATTATTTCAGCATTCTTAGCCATTAGGCAAATGAAAATTAAAATTACTTTCAAATTTCATCTTAATCCAGTCAGAATGGCTAAGAACAAAATAAAAATGTTGGTGTCTTTGTATAGAAAGAAGACTACATATTCACTGATTGTGGGAATATAAAGAGGTAGAGCCACTACAGAAATCGATGTAGAGGCTACTCAAAGAGCTGGCAATGGATCTACCACAAAATCTAGCTATCCCCACTCAGGGACACATATTCAAAGGACTCTGTTTCCACCTATAGAGATATATGGTCCTCTATCTTCATTGCTGCTTGACACACAATAGCAATGAACAAGAAATAAGCCTACCTGCCAACCAAAAGCTGAATAGATATTGAAAATGCAATACATATACACAGCGAGCTGTTATTGGGTTAAAAAGATAACATTTGTATTTAAATGGCTAGAATTAAAAATTATCATTCTGAATGAGGTGACCCAGACCCAAAAAGAGAAACACAACATGTTTTATCTTATATATGGATGCTATATTGGAATCTTACATTGCAGAACCAATATAAGAAAAGACATTAGTAAGGGGCAATGGGGGATTGAATTTCAAGGGAAGAGAGAGAGAATGCGTGTAATGTAAGTCATGGAACAGGCAGGGTTAAATGGGTTGAGGGATGGGGGACAGGTTAGAGTAGGGCATAGAGAGAGGAATAACTAACAACAAAGAATTTTGGAACTGTATGACTATAAACAGTTCCTAAAATAGATCATATATAAAATTAGTTTAAACAATGTTTCCATACAATGGAGGAAGATATTTCACCCAGATACCATAAACCATCAAATAAAAAATGTACTTTCAGAAATAGGTTACATCTTTTTGAGTTATAGGTCATTGGGGTACCACAGATCTCCCACTAGTGAAGACTATTACAATTGTACTTGGATATCCTCTGGAATGTGATGGCAAGACCGTATTGACAAAGGCACCATGTAATTGAGTCCTAGGATACATAAAAATCAAGCTGGTAATGACCTGGAAGCTTTATTCCTATTGGCTAGCTTTCATGAGGCTGGCAAGTGCTATACATGCTACTGGGTGATAAAAATCATCAACAGTCTTACCTGGGTGGGAATCTTGTGAGCTATAGTAAAAACAGGCTGAGCAAGATATATCCACTGGTGCAATAGTGGCACACATGATATAGGAGTTACCAAGCCCTTTCTGCTTGAATTTAAAGCTTAATCTACCAGATAGAATGTATACTTGGTACTGGCAGCCAGACAGGAAAATCATGGCTGTGGGGTCACAGGCTATAGAGGAGAACCTAGTACTAAATATATATCTCTGAATTCTAATCTCTGTACCCACAGATCAATACGTCTCTTAACCCTCATTAAAAGAAGCTTCTTTTTCCAGTAGAAATGAATACTCTAGAACACTGTAAGTGCGTGTGGAGTGCTCAGATCTGAATAGGACAGTTATCTTGCCGCTTAGACCTTTAAGGTTAAGAGATTATTGTGGAAGAAGCAAAAATATTCTCATAGCCAGAGTTAGGAGAAAGCTGCAGTAAATCATTATTTTCTGGGCAACACGGGGATGTTGCACATACCATCTCTGAAATGGCTGTGACAGCATGCATGCGAAGAAGCCAGCCAAAATTTAAATATGAATGAGAGAAAGACTCATGAGATTTCGCCAATTGCTGTAGGGCTGTGGCAACTTTTTTTTTTTTTTTTAATTTATTCTTGTTACATCTCAATGGTTATCCCATCCCTTGTATCCTCCCATTCTTCCCTCCCTCCCATTTTCCCCTTATTCCCCTCCCCTATGACTGTTCCTGAGGGGGATTACCTCCCCCTGTATATGCTCATAGTGTATCAAGTCTCTTCTTGGCAACTTGCTGTCCTTCCTCTGAGTGCCACCAGGTCTCCCTCTCCAGGGGACATGGTCAAATGTGACTTCTAAGAGGCTTCTCACACACCAGGAGGTTTCTTACACCCCTCCACTTAGTTAACACAGTAAGAGCACATGAATCTGAGAAGGAAGAATATTCAGAGAATAGGGGAGTGACTGGAGGAAGCAGAAAGGGGGATGGATTTGTATGATTTGAAATATATGCATGGATAAAATTTTCAAATACTTAATAACACCTCTATTTGTATCATTTCAATAAAAGGAAGATCCTAACAAATAAAATGTGCTAAAAGTGACTATTCGACCATGGAAGCCTATCATCCTGTGGCAGTGGGGAAGTCCTGTCTAATAGCTACTTTTCTTTTCACTGTGACCAAATACTTGACCAAAAAACAACTTTAGAGCAAACACGTTTGTTCTGGACCATGGGTTGAGAGTACAGACCATCATGCAGGGAAAATGTCCTTGGAAATGGCCCTAGTTACAGTGGTATGAGCATAAGGCACTTGTCAAACAGTGCCCACAGCCAGAAAGCAGAAGAGATGCAAATTGGTGCTCATATGCCTTCTTCCTTTTCTTTTGATTGTGTCTGGGGCTCTGGAATTGGAGTGAGTTGTCCTTTCCTAGTTATACCTCTCTAGAAATGACATCAAGCCATGGCCAGGAATATCTCATATGATCTCAAACATAGTCAAGTTGATAATGAAGACTGACCATTACATTGCTATCACATGCCGCCTTACAACAGATTGCAAACATCATTAATCCTACTTATGCAGCTTAACTTCGTTCTTATGACTTAAATTAAAGATAGAAAACAAGGATCGTATTTCTTTTTTGTTTGCTCATATTTAATATTTCTTTAAGTTACCTCTATTTTTCTTAACTTCTTTTAAAAATATTTATGTTTCTATGATTTGATTTATTTACTTACTTAAATTTGTGTGTGTATATAAATGGAGCTCAGAAAGGGGGCATTGGATTTCTTGGAGCTGGAATTACAAGTATTTGTGTAGCATTCAACTTGTTTTCTGAGAGCTGTGATCAAGACTCCATTTTTCATAGTCACACATCATGAGCTCTTAACCATTAAGCTGCCTCTCCATCCCCTTCTTTCCTCCTTATAAGCACCAACTTTATAAGCTTACAGCAATTACAGCCTCTGGAAGGCAATTCCACTCCATTCGTGTATTCATGTCAGTGATCCTTAAAATGGGAATTGGTATTTTAAGAAGCCCTCTAGATCATTTTGAGGATATCATGCATTTGAGTGTCTGTGTTTATGGAGGAACATTTTCTGAGTTGCACTTGGAGGTAGGGGCTATAGAAATGAAGGATTATATGGTATTGCTATACAGATCATGAGCCTCCCCTAAAGAAAGGGTTTTAGGATCTCCACAATGAAGGAAGGAATATTTTTAATAGAGATTTTAGCTTGTCAGAGAATGGTGGTAGGCAAGAAAAAAAATCTGATCCAGCATAATAGCGCATAACTATAATCTCCCAACATGAGAGGTGTTACCAGAAATAGCAAAAGTTCAAGGTCAAGATCCTCAAGTTCAAGGATAGCCTGGACCACTTGAGACTCTGGTTCAGATATTTTTTAAAAGAGGGAAAAACAAACATAAGGATGGTTTGGATAGTTCCAATGCCGTAGACACGCAGAGACATGGGTGAGGCTGAATACTTCACAAGACAAAACAAAACTATGAATAGGGAGAGGAAACATGTACTACTGGGGACATTGGCAGGAAAAGAGATACACAAGGGTAGTGAATAAAAATGTTCAGAATGCTTTTCACCTATTTACGAACTTGTCAAAGAAAAATTTAATTAATAAAAAAATCTTGTAAATGTTGTCAACATAAATTAGCTGAATGACTTAAACAAAAAATCATAAGGATGCTGATGGGAAGTCAGAACTGCTTTCCGTATGTGGCTCACCTGGCCAAGGCTACTGTGGAATTTTCAAAGAATGTACATGACCAGAGCCATTTCCAAGACAGCACACAGAGGATGAGCATGATCAAATTGGACTGAGCTACAGGTTCTCTAAAGGTAACACGGGAGCAGAGGAAGACTCGGCAATGCTTATGAATGAAAAGAGAGCCTGTGAGCAAATAGTACTTGGTATCCCTCTACTCAACAGACTAAAACACTCTAATGTGGTGCTTCTCCAAAGCTCTAGTCGCTAAAGCACATCTTGAACCTCTAAAGAAAAGGGCTATAGCAGGAATTATTTCAGCAAATGATTTAGATTTAGATTTAGTCTTAGATTTTAAAGGGCAAAGAGGGAGGTAGATGCATCAGGAACTCACTCCAGGACTTTCTCACCCCAGGATAGTTCATGGATATTATGAGATATTATGGGAGACTTTTTGGAAACTGTACTTTAGGAATAAGGTATATGTGAATTTTAACTCAAGAGTTTGTAAAACAGGGAGTGAATAAAGACTGAACTCGATAAAGGGATTTATGGTAATGACTAAATCCTAGTGTTCGTGACACTTTGGTGACTTGATGGATGCATGCCATTCTCACTCTACACCAGTGATTCTCAAGCTTTCTATTGGCCCTTTAATACAATTCCTCAGGTTGTGGTGAACACCAAGCATAACATCATTCTTTTCTACTTTGTAACTGTAATTTTGCCATAGTTATTAATCATACTGTAAATATTTGATATGCAGGACTTCTGATATTCGACACCCAAAGGGGTTGAGAAATACTGCTCTATATGGTGGTCTTAAAATCATTAGATTTTCATGGTGGGTATTTCAGTGGTATCTACTGCTCTCTATAAATTATCAGGAAGATGTCTACTCTTTTCTTCTCATGTGGTTCATTTGACTCCCTGATCACCAAAAGGCCTCTAATATATAGAAAGTGAGCATCGCAGAAAGAATTCTGTTAAAACCAACAAGGCCCCAAAGAAGTAACCACTGAAGCAAGTAATCCACTTAGTTTGTTGCATCTGGTTTAGAGCAGTCAATACTGAGCTTATTTAGTCTCAGTCAAAATGAGGCCTCAGGTCCATGGGAACAGTAAAAGTATATTGGGTTATAGGTGAAACAAACCCTTGGGTAGAAACGTAAGTGCACATGGGAAGGCATACTGCAGAGAGCTGAGTCCTATGCTAACTATTTCCTGATAGGAACATGTGCTTTAAAACATTCAACCAAGTCTCCTTAAGGGCACTATCTGAATACACAAAATGAGCTTCAAAGAGGCAGCTTAAATATAAGCCCGAAGCTTAGGTCAACTCACTGTGTGTGATAGCTGTAAGTAACCAGGACAGCTGGCCAGTGGCAGAGGGGGCAGAGAGATGAATCTGGAGGCATGGGGAGACAAAAGCAAGAGTGCACATTCCTAAAGAGCCAAGGGAAATATTGAGGTTTATATTTTAGTGTAGCATATATAGAGAAATGTATGGCTTTGGAGATAAGCACTCAGCAGAGGCAGTATGTTGAAAGATTATTAGGGTCAGGGTTCTGACATCAGCCTGGACCACATCTTGTCTTCTTGTTAGTACATTGACCCAGGGTGGATCACTAAACATCATTTTCACATCTGCAAATACATGATATAGTGTGCAGGCCTAGCAGGCTTAGTTTTTCTCAGGAGCCCTCAAATACATGACAGTAGGAAAAGCACAGTAAAACTTGATTGTAGTTTGCTCTGATTTGAAGACTTGATGTTAGCTTTCTGCTGCTACCATAACAAATTACCACAAACTTAATAGCTTGAAACAACATACATTTGCCATCTTATAGCTTGATATCATTAAATCACACAAGGGAGCTTATGCTTAGTTCTAGGGGTACAGAGAAACATCTGTTTCATGCTCAGTTAGGTTGTTGGTGAAACTTAGTGTCCTTCAGCTGTAGGATTAGCATCTCTAGTCTTGCTGGCAGGGTACAGCAGGAGACGCTTGAGTTCAAGTTCACTCTCTTGGCTCACTCTTTCACTCATTGCTTCTCTTATATTTTGAAAGGCAGCAACAGCAAATCTAATTCATTCCAGGTCAAAATAACCAGTTCCATGTATGTATTGAGTATACCTGTAAAGTTCTTGTCAATAAACACTGGTATTATTAGGTGGCTATCAACAAGATGAGTTAAAATAATGTTCTACTTCAATGGTGTATACTCTGTCAAGGTTGTTGTTGACCTGTGTTTATAGTGACACATGATCAGAGAATAAGGGAATGAATATCCTGTGCAAAACTGATTCCACCTATCTGTCATATCACCCTCCAAGCCATCTCTATCCTTATCTGGGTAAAATAATGATACTTGAATATCATTTAAAACAACCATTTATTGCTTCCCTCTTGCCAAAGATGAAGTAATGTAGATCAGGGTTAGGTCCTGAGGTCTGCAGCTAGGCAAATGTTCTTCCTCCCCCTTTCTTTCCATCCACTCCCCTTTCTTTGACCCTCTCTCTTCTCCTTTATCTTCTTCTTCTCTTCTCTTCCCTTTATGTTCTCTACTGGTTTCTACATACCTTGGTTCTTAGGAGTAAGAAATCCTGGCTCACTGCAATGATCCATAGATGGCCCTTGACACAGTGGAGTCCTCATTTCAGACTTTGAGAGGTTCTTTATTTCTGCCAGGAAGAATCTCTAGAAGATCCACAAGCCAGAGCATTTAGGTTTGTCCACTATCATCCTCCCTTCATCTGTGCCTTAGGAACTTCTAGATGTCTTTGCATTGCATAAAAGCAAAGACATTCTTGGGAGCTGGTTTGCCTCCTCTGAGGGCATTTACCTCTTACCTCCCACCCCCATGTTTCCCTGCCAGTATCTGGTTGTAAAGTTTCAGGCAGAGAGGACAGCCTACCAGGCAGCCTCATCTTCCCAAGGAAACAAAGGATAAAGACTCGTGATTCTTCCCAAAGTGATCCTCACAAACAATACAAAGTACTACTCCATTTAAATTTTTTTCTGTAACATTTTTGATAATAGAATTTGATATTAGATATTTGATAATAGAATTTCATCATTTTCTGCTTCTCTTTTCGTCCCTCCAAATCCTCCCATATGCGCTTCCTTGTTGCCTTTCAAATTCATGGCCTCTCTTGTCATTAATTATTGATAAATGCATGATTAGAACCTGCTCAGTCAGTCTAATGTTACTTGTACATATGTTTTTAGGCATCAGAAGTAATCAGCCCATTTTCAAGTCTCTACAATCTGGTAGTAGAGAAATCATCTGTAATTTTCTTCTGATGGCCCACAATGCTCAACCTGACTGTCCTTAAGCCTAAGAAAAGTCATTATCTCCAGGGTTGTGTCTGTCAGGAATGGTGTTGTTATGGTCTTTGATAACCAAATGAGAGAAGAAGTGAACCAAGTAGCAGGAAATCACTACCACAGGATTTTATAGTATAGTTTTTCATCCTAGGAACTTCATGGAAGTGTAAAAACCATGAAAGGGAAGCTTCCTAGCTCACTGAGTTCCTACAGAAAAAATCAGGTGCTTAGGGAGACTGCACCTAAGTGGTCAGTGGAGGTATTTGGAGCTGCTGTTATGATAACAAACTGATAGGGACTCCCTAATTAACTTTTACTCATCTCAAAAACAGAATAATTTTTATTTATTTTTTTTTCTTGTTAGTAATTCACTGTTGTGGGTGAAATGGATGAGCAGCTAAGAACATTTGGGTTTTTTTGGCAAAGGACCCAAGTTCAGGTCCCAACACCTTCATTTTAGCTCACAACTTCATAGGACTTTTGTTCCAGAGGACTTTGTTTACTTCTTCTGGTTTCTGTATGCTTGTTGTGCAGAGACAAACAAACAGGCATATGCAAATATGATTAATTAATGAATTGTGGTGTGACCATGGCCAGGCTTGTGCATGCAGCAATGACATGGATTGGCTTTGTTTTGGGTAGACTCAACCAGGAAGCCATTTTCAAGAGGTGGGCCTGGGACTGTGAGAATGGTGCAGTAGGATTCTGTTCTGATAAGTAAATATTGTTTAAACAATAATTCTATCTGTACATAAAACGTTTGCGAGCAGTCACTAGCCACCTCTGCACATCTTCTTACTTTTGTGACAATGGAAATATTGCAACTTCTCATGCAATTGTTCAAAGCTACACCGTGAGGAGTTCCCGGGCTCCCTTTGCAAAGTGTTTAGGGGAAAGCTTGAATATTTGAAATGTGTCCAACTCTAACCACAGCTATAGTTTTAATCTTATTTTTGAAAAATTGGTTTTCCAAGTTCATTGTCCTGCTATGGAGGTCAAGCCTCAGAAATCTCTCTTTCCCTCTCTCTGTTGTTTGTTTTCAGAGCATAAAAGTCTAGGACCTAAAAGAACAGAGAAATTAAGTATATGGCTTCTGGTGGTTTGCAAATGTTATCACTGTTACACATGAAAAGAAATCTTTCATACACATGCAGTAAATAAGCACAGAGCATTCATGTGTTTAGATTCCCCTGATGGTGAGATTGAGGCTCCCCCTGCCCATGTTTGTTGAGAGTTTATTCAGGTATTGCTTGAAGATGGACTCCAGGTGCTAATGTGATATTTGAAGGCTTCTAGGGAACACTTAAGGTAACTCAGAAGTCTCATGAGGTCCCTTTCTTCCCCTGCCAACAATGAAGAGCATCTTGGAATATTTGTGTACTAACTTTCTTTCCCAAAAACCAGAGCCAGAGCAAGGCTAAGATGAGGCCAGGGAGCTCCTTATTTTGCACAAAACCATTGTAAGAAATTACAATGTACAGATTCAGTGATTGAGATAAATAATGTAGGCCATTCCTCAGCAAAAGCAATGAAGAGCAATACTTACAATTTTGAAATGGACACGTTCTCCTGACTAATACCATCTGTAACACAAATACTATAAATGGCTAATGGTGACTCATGCCAATCTTGGTATTGTCATTAGGTTGTTATTTTTATCTCAATATGGTTATATCAATGACCAAGGATTTGGCATACTCTTAATTTTTACACTGAAGATAGGTGCTGCACTTACCTGTCTCAACTCTGTTTCTTCCACCAAATTCCCCTTCTACCATTAGTATGTAGGTTTTCTCCTCTAAGCAGTCATATTGAATTTAAGCCAAGCCTCATAAAAAATCTTGTGTCAGTCCTCAAAGGCTGCACTTGGAGAGAAAAATAGGCAGTGAAGAAAAGAATGAGTTTTCTCTAGCTGTTATGTTGGTACACTGTATATAAGTGTTCAGGACAATGGATCACTTCTTTTCTTGAGCTTTCAGACAGTTTGGACAACAGGGTGCCTCTTCACCACCAAAGAAAAAGAAGAAAATAGCCCTCCTTTTGCCTTTGCAGAAGGGTGCAAAGAACATAATGGCCATGATTGATCTCTCTCTACAACTACCATTGTGAGCTGAATTATGCAGCCTCAGAAGCTGTGACCAAGTCATAAATTAACTCCCAGAGCCAGGAGGAGATTCATTTAAAGTCTATAATCTCCAAGCTTTGCTGCTGCGGGACCGGAGCTCCAGGACAGGAGCACAGATTCTATTTTTCAGCTACCACATATGGGAAGTGATAAGTGAGGACGAAGTCTGAAGAAGGAGGTGAGACATGGGGCCCCTGGCCATCTACAGCACGATTAAGTCAGAGGAGCTCTTGAGCACTGCCCAGGGTGGAAGGCTGGTGAGTCAGACCTAAGTCAGCCAGCTCCAGAAGCAAGACCCAGAATTACAAATATGGTTTGGGTTATCTTTGGGAATAATAAATGTCTAATATTGAAAAATAAATAAATATATATTAAAACTAGGACAAAACTTGCAAACTATAAATGGTACAGAGCATGAGGAAAGATAAAGCATCCTGACAGTGCAGAACAGGTGAGTTAGCATGAGGGGAGGACAGGTTTCCCACATGGGAACTTGGGTGTGCAATGAAAAATGAGTAGGAGGAATAGTCTTTCTTTCTTTCTTTCTTTCTTTCTTTCTTTCTTTCTTTCTTTCTTTTTTCTTAGGTTTTTCGAGACAGAGTTTCTTGGTGTAGCCTTGGCTGTCCTAGACTCACTTTGTAGACCAGGCTGGCCTCAAACTCACAGCAATCCACCTGCCTCTGCCTCCCGAGTACTGGGATTAAAGGCATGCAGCACCACACCTGGTTTAAGAGAATATTTCTATCTAGTCAAACCAACTCACATGCACTGTCAAACATGGCGCGCTTAAGCTAAACTACCTTGGTATGGTTTTCAGTTTCCAAAGGCAGAAAGCCAAGTCAGTAAGAAAAATTAAATGTTTCAGTCTGCAGTTCATCAGTGGTGGAAGTTTCTTCAAATTCTTGCTTTGCCTCATTCAAACCCCAAGAATGGCAAATGTCAGTAAAATTATAAAATATTCTTTTTCTTTAAAATATTTCTTTATAAAATATATTCTGATTATGATTTACCTTTCCTCATATTCTCCTAGATCCTGGAGAAGTGGTTCAACCAATAAAACTAGGCTGGCAATGAAAACTAAAAGTATTTGTCATCTTATGTATCTCTCTCACATCTTATATCATTTAAGGTAAAGACCCTTGAGCCCGTCTGCGTGCTTGCAAATGGCAGGATTATCTTCATATTGTGGACACACACACACACACACACACACACACACACACACACACACACACTGCACTGCCTGGTCTTATGTCAACTTGACCCACAAACTAGAACTATCTGAAAGGAGGGAACATCAGTTGAGAACATGCCTCTATTATATCTGGCTGTAAGTCATTTTCTTCATAGTAATTAGTGGCAGAAGGCCCAGCCCATAGTGGGTGCTGCCTGGGCTAGTGGTCTTGAGTTCTATAAGAAAACAAGTTGAGCAGGCCAGAGAATGCAAGCTAGTAAGCAGTACCCCTTTCTCACTGTGGCTTCTGCATCAGCTCCTGCCTCCAGGTTTCTGCCATGTTTGAGTTCCTGTCCTGACTTCCTTCAGTGGTGAATATGTAAGTTTTTGCCAAGCAATGCTTTTTCTCCCTAACTTGCTTTTTAGGCATGATGTTTTGTCACAGCAATGGAACCCTGGCTAAGACACATGTACTCAGCTGTTGTGAGTGACGATGTAATGACTGTGGAAGTGCAGATGTCTCTCCATAAGATAATGATTTTAGTTTTGAACACACATCCAATTTGTGGGTCCTAATATAGCTCTGCATTTAATTCTTTGAGAATCTCATTGTCGTCTACAATTACTCTTTCAATTTGTATTCACTAGTGGCCTACAGAGTACTCTTTTTCTTCCCACCTTTACCAGGACTTAACATCACTTAGATTTGTGACAAATCACTAACATATAAGAATGTTTTCCTTGCATCTCAAAATGTCGAACTCAGAACTGCGGAGAGTTTAGCAACAGTTGCAATAGGCTAGGTTTCAGGTGAGATAATGAGAAAAAGGTTTTGTTTTTGATCAGGGAAGACAATTTACTAAGTGATAGCAAATGGAATGATTATAGAACTTCATAGTTAAAATATGTTTTTAATATAAAGTAATCTTTACTGTTTTATTAAGCCTGGTTGTACATGCGTGGAGGAGGAGCACTGTCCTGTCCTGAGCTCTGGGGTTTATCTTCTGTGCTGTGATTTGGATGGAATATACAGTTCTGTATCCACAAGCAAGATCGATTCCCAGTGTTTTCAGTAGTTCATGGGGAACTGTTGCTCTTTCACAAAATGAGTAGTTAGCATTTATTCACTGAAGCACACACATTTCAAACAAGTGTTGAGCTAATGGTCCCTTTTTCAAGTGTAAGAGAGGCAGGTAGCATGTGCACAGATACACAGGTGCTCTTTTTTTGCAGGCAGGCACTTACTCTGAAATTTGTGGTTTGAATTGTGTCATTTCTTCTTTTGATTCCTTCCTCTTCCACCCCTTTCCTTTCTCTCTCCTTCTTATTTGTTCTGAATTTAATGTAGATTCATGATAAACTTGCTACATCCCATGCTGTCAACCATTACAGCTATAATGGCAATTAAAAGAGGTGATGAACCCAATCTTTATGATGCTAATATTATGATAGTAAGGGACATAAACAAACAAACAAACAAACAATATGTGTTTATTATATGGTCTGCATTTAATTATATAATTATAAGTACTCATTCATATGATTGAATGTGATGATATTTCTTGTGGCAAATACACATAGACCCATCCATCAGTGGTGGTGGTGCTAGTGATGGTGTGTGTGTGTGTGTGTGTGTGTGTGTGTGTGTGTGTGTATGAGTGTGTGTGTGCATGTGCATGTATGTGTGCATGTCCATGTATATGTGCATGCACATGTGCATGTGACTGGACATGAGTAAATCACTTCTGTGACTTAGCCCTAGAAATCATACACAGTCCCATTTACCTGTAGCTGCCATTCTAGTCTCAGTCCAATGGATGCAAACCAAGACCTCTAAACAAGTGTTAGCCTGAATGAATAGGTCACTGCACATGGGGGTCTCCTTTGGCACCAAGTTACAGGGATCTCTTCATCTAAATGTCAGATTATTATATCAGATCTTCTGACAATGTGTTTTCTCACCACAAAGCTAGCCACGTTTAAATCAGTTAGCAGATCAGTTGATATCCCACTTATACTGATCCTTTGATTTTGGCTTCTCGTAATTGATCTCTCCTTTCTTAATATTAGCTAGAGAAAGGATCTGGTGCAGAAGTTAACACACTGACTTTCATGAAAGGGTAAAAGAAGCAGTAAATGTTTGAGGCTTCAGGGACAGCAGAGGCTTGTCTCAGACTCCTAAAGTGTGCACTTGATAACAGAAAAGCAGCCATAGACATTATGTAAAGTGTCAGGTGTGACTTCACTACAGCAAAACTACCAGAAAAAATGGGTGTTTCCACATCCTGCACTTTGATGACCACTTATAAAATATAATCTAGTGTCCAGGACCTCTTGTTCAAATAGCAAGAGATAATGTAACAATGTCAGGATTGTAAACCCAGGAAATGAACAAGTCGTTTTCAATGTTATTTGGGGGTAATTCTCTTAAAATACTACTTTTCCAACAAAAATCTAACCTATCCTAAGCACATAGTCAAATGCTTTGCTGAGAACAAATATTTTCTGCTAACTGCAATCATAAATAATAAAATAATAATGACATTATTTCATATCCATGTTTCCCCTAGTATTTCTGTGTCTAATTCAGCTTCCATAAGATTTAGAGATAGATTCAAAGTATGACACGAAGATAGGAGGTGTGGTGACTTCAATGATACCCTATGAGCATATACAGGGGGAGGAGGTCCTCCTCAGTCACAGTCATAGGGGAGGGGAGTAAGGGGAAAATGGGAGGGAGGGAGGAATGGGAGGATACAAGGGATGGGTTAACCATTGAGATGTAATATGAATAATTAATAAAATATAAAAATAAATAAATAAATAAAGTTTCAGAAAAAAAGAAAGAAAGAAAAATGTTCCTTATAGGCTCATGTATTTACACACTTGATTCCCACTTGAATAGACTTTCTGTGAAGTCATGGAACCTGTAGGAAGAGGAGCCTTGCTGGGGGTGGACTTTGAGGGTTTATAGCTTCACCCACTTCCTGTTCCCTTCTTGCTGTGTGTAGATAAAATATGCCAGCTTCCTGCTCCTGCTATTATGGCATGCCATCCCCCATGTCAGAATACCATTGCTCTTGAATACTCCAAAATACACATTTAAGTAGCTTTAGGTTGAGGTGGTTTTTATTGTAACAGTAGAAAAGTAACTAATATAGCATGACTAAGAAGCGTTGCTATTGGCCACCAAGGCAGCTTGGAGCTCTAGAGTTTCAGGGCAAATTCAAATGGATTTCTATGAAGTGGGAGCCTACCATTCTACAACAGATGTTCATGAAATACACATTTATTTCATCAGTAACATCAAAATAAATCTAAAATGCAGATTACGGGCCAGGATAAAGACCAATGGGAAGCACAAGGGAGTGTAACAATGTGGACAGCTGAGTTTCCCTCTGGAACTGGGTAATCTGAAGTACTGGAATTTTCCTCGCCTTTCAATAGAGCCTTACCAGCCTCTAGAGCAGGCTCTCAACATTCCTAGCACTGTGACCTTGTCATACAGTTCCTCATGTTGTGCATCATAAAACTTTTTTCACGGCAGCTTCATAATTGTAATTTTGCTACTGTCACGAATAGTAACGTAAATAGTAATGCTTTCTGGCAGTCTTAATGATCCCTATGAAAGGGGCCTTCAACTCCCAAAGCCATTGCAACCTACTAGGTCAGCACCAGCGCTCTAGAGGCTCAAAGTCCAGTGTCAATAACACCTAGTGACTTGGAGGACATGTAGAAAGGTGCAAGTTTTCCCCTGTGATATTGGGTATGTATGCACACATAAAGAAAGTGATGCTGGGTTGGGGTAGTAAGATGGCTCAGTGAGCAATCTTGAGCAATCACTAAGCATGATAACCTCACTTTAACTTTGGGACTACATATTGCCTCCTGATAGTTGTCCTCACATGGCCTCCACATGCATGCTGTGGCATGTGCAATAGCACATACATAATTAGTCAATCAATGTAGAAAATGACAAAAAGGAAATTAGAAAAAGAAACCAATTCTATTTCTTGAATGATGGTCATAGATAACTCAACATAACTCACTTTAGAATGATATATTTCCTCAACTCCTCTGCTACATAGTTTAAGAAATGGACTGGTCTAGACATGGTGGTGCATAACACCAGCATGTATGAGGCCAAGGCAGGAGGGAGGCCTCAGGTTGCCATGAACATGAGACTATATAGGGAGGTCTTAGCCAGCAGGATTTGAGTTATGAAGTGAGACCCAGGCTCAAAAAATAATATTACATAAACATAAAGGGACTGAGTTAATTGAGGTTTTAGAATGACAGAATTTGCCCACTTACACAGTAGTGATAGCTTCTAGTTTTCTTTGCATTGCTGTGTTCAGCACCATGACCAGAAGTACCTCAGGAGTGGGAGGAGGGTTTGTTTCCCTTACACTGCTACACTGTGGTCCATTACTAGAGAAGTCAGGGCAGGAAAGTAGAGGCCAGAGATGAAGTGGAAGCCACCGAGGAAGGGCTACTCACAGGCTTGATTCCTGTAACATACTCAGCTTGGTGGGGTTTTGTTGGTGTTGTTTATTTGTTGATTATTTTGTTTTGGAGGTGGTGGTAGTGCTGCTGCTGCTGCTGTTGCTGGTGGTGGTGGTGGTGGTGGTGTGTGTGTGTGTGTGTGTGTGTGTGTGTGTGTGTGTGTGTGTGTGCACATGTGTGTTTTTGCACATATGCCTGCTTGTATGGCTGTGCTTACCTACCACTGCGAACATGTGGAGCTCAGAGAGGAACGTTCAGAGGTTGGTTCTTTACTTCTACCACCTGTATTCCCAAGACTGAATGTAGCTCTTCAGACTTAGCATCGAGAGTCCTTATTGCTCAGCCACTTTCTTGGAAGTCATTCCTATTTTCCAAGGTTTTGTTCATCTCTCTCGATGATTTTTATCTGTTTTATCTTGGTAGATCCTGTATGGATTCCGTCTGTGGGACGTTGTTGACATATATATGCACATTATTTAGATAAAAGAGAAAAAAACTAAATAATCAGTGCTAATTCACAGATTCAGAAAGGTAAGAAACAATGAAAGTGGTGGTCTCTGGAAATCAAGGACCTACTCTGAAGAGGGATGGCAGCTGTAATTCAAGGCAGGCAAATCCAACTGCTGGTGTGAAGGCCAATCACTCCATTTCTTCATATATGGGAAGAGAAAGTGACTCTTCCATAGGTAAGGAAAATGCTTCTAGAAGTGAACCAATGGTGCTTCGTGGCCAAATATATTTATAGAACACAATTGTATTGTTTCCTATTAATCTCGACCCTCAATGGAAAGTTCCCTCTCTTGTTTAAAGCCTGATTATGCATGCAGTCAGTATAAAATTCACATAACAAGCACTTGCTCCAATACAAGCCATTAAGGCAATAGTAATGGCTTAAAGTGATAACCACTGACTCACAATTGTGTGAGATGGCAAACTCCACATGTGTTGTTGCCTGAACATCTTTACCAGATCTCTATACTGAGACATAATATAAGCTATGGTATCATTTAGATGCAGGTCCTTTTAGTGAATGATTATGTCATAAAATAAGAGATTCGTGATGAGAGTGGAGTCCTCATGAATTAGCTTATAGGAGCAGAGCATTCTGTTCAGCTTATATACAGGCAATGATGCAACATTCAGGAAACTGTCTTAGAAGTTCATACTAGGAATCTTACCAGACTGAAAATTCTGGTTCTTTCATCTTGAATTTCCTAGTCTTCACAACGGCAATGGAATATCTTTCTAGCCTTTTTAATGTTCTTGAACTCAGGAACATTGCTTTAGCAGTTAAAGTAGATCAAGACAGCAGGACTTGGAAAGAGTACTTTGTTTGAACTCCCTGTAGGTTGCCCCAGCTGTGGCTGCTCTTGATTGGCCTTGCCACCATATCTGAAGCTATTACATGAAGGACTTCCATGAGATTTCTCCACATAATTGAACTGCCTTATGTAGTGACTGGTTTTCAAACTTGCAAACCCCACCGAGGCTCGGTTTACTTACATTGATTGTTTACTGTATGAATCTGAACTGAAGCAAGTCGTGTGACCCAGCACAAAGTCTCTGTAAGGCAGAACCACATAGGATTTTGACCATAAACAAATGTGATCAATTGTACTGAAACTTGTGAAACCACTGCAGTTGATAATGTGATCTTTTATTATTGTGGTATTGGAGGTAGTGATATGGGTGTGCATGTACATATATATATATATATATGTGTGTGTGTGTGTGTGTGTGTGTGTGTGTGTGTGTGTGTGTGTGTGTATGCATGTATATGTATTTACACATATATGCACATTTGTGTGCGGGCAGTATACATGTACATGTTTGTATATGCATGTGTAAATATGAGCTTGACAAAAGGTGTGTTCCTCTATCTCTTGCCCCTTTTTCTATTGAGGCAGGGTTCCTCAGTTGAACCCAGAATATGTCAAGATAGCTTGTGTAGCTATCCAGTTTCCTCTAAAGGTCACACCTTCTGAGAGCCTGGAATTATGGAAGGGCAACCACACCTATCCAACATTCATGTGGGTTTTAGAGATCTGAATTCTAGTTGGTAAGCTGGTACAGCAAGAATTTATCCACTGAAATATCTTCTCAGTCTGAAATTGTTTTTAATGCTTATTATTGTATACATACTGAATATTGAAAAGGAGATAAACATGTTTTTGTGTTGACCCCAAATACAGGATTGGGAACAGACTAGTGAGAGAGCAGGATATTTATTCCCTTAGAAGTCGAAAAACTTTGTGGGAGAGGCTTTGGACTCCAACTGAGGCTTCAGGTTCTCCTTGCTCCAGGTTCCAGCAGCAACTTTGGTGGGATTGCTGGTTTGCTGAGGTCCTGCTGACTACTCCAGGAGAATCGTTCCTCAGAACTAATATCCTTAAGGTTTCATTATTGTGTTCTTTAATCTTCTCTTCCTATTGTTTGGATTAGTGGGGTTGTAAGGGAGGTAGGCTCATTTAATAAGTTCATAATAAAATATAGTTGTTAAGAAAACTGAGCCTACAGAATATAATGTTTAAATAATTAGCAACAGATTTTTCTCCTTAAGCTTAAAAGAAAATCTCAGTGTCAACTCTGCTTACCCTGAGATGCCCCTAGTATAATGCACAAAATCTGTTTCTTTTCTCAAGATAAAGAGTCAAAGCTTTCATTCTTAATGCTAGCTGTCATATGACACCAAGGAATGTGATGGTGAGATGTGAATGTTGTTGCCCATTTAATATGTGATGTGGTCTTCTGTGCAAGGAAATAAGGCGTCAACTCATTTTCCATAGGTCACTGAACAGCCATCGGATGATAATGACTTGGTATTGACCTCATCAAAGAGGAATGAAACCATGAACTGTGGGTGAAGGAGTCTATCCTATTATTCTGGGCACATTTCTTTGTCCTGGCAGAAGACTTTATATCTAATGGGTGTTTATCGTGAGTTACACTAAGTATATGAGGTTTCTTTTTTCCTTTTTCTTTCTTTTTTCTTTCTTTCTTTTTTTTTTTTTTTTTTTTTTTTTTTTTTTTTTTTTTTTGTAGACACAAAAGCAACATTACAAGTGTTCCTTCTAAAACAAACAAACAATCATAAGCGTTCTTTCTTCCCAATATATTAAAGGGGAAAACCAGCAGGACAAAGAAAACTAACTTTTGAACAGGGCTATGAGAGGTAATGATACCAATTGTCACCTATTTATACCTGGTCATTTGTTCAACATATATCTACAAAGTTGAGTACTAATGACATGTAAAAGGGAAAATATGGTTATGTCCTAAATTGGATGACATCTACAGCAACATGAAGAGGCAGAACTATAGAATAGGAAATAGCTAGGAACATGGTGTTTATTTCCAATTTCTTAATTAAATTACTGTTTAGTTTTCTGAAATTAATTTTTTACCCCTGCAAATGAATGTTTCCTTACAGAAAAAAAAAAAAGAAATTTATTGAACAATGTCATATTTCCATGTGTTCTATTTCAAAGTTCAAACAACTTTTGCAAGAATAGAAAGCTTATTTCTGCCTTACAGAGAAATAAATGAAAACTCAGAAATGTTTAAAGGAATATGATTAAGTAGTGAGAGTGCACTGTCAGAAGGATGAAGACTGGTCTTGAAGAGCTCTCATAAAGATGGATTGTTTTCTTTCAGTACTTTTTTCTCCTTTGCATCCTGTCTGGTGTGCTTGGGTTAAGTTGACACAATGCTAAACATATCTGAAAAGAGAGGCTGTCAATCGAGGAAATCCATGCACCATACTGGCCAGTGGGCATGTCTGTGGGGCATTTTCATGAGTGATAATTGTTGTCAGAGGGCCTAGGTTACTGGAGTAATATCACTTCTGGGAAGGTGGTATTAAGCTGTATAACAAAGAAGCTAAGCAAGCTCTAAGGACCAAGTGAGTAATTAACATTTTTCTGGTGGTCTTGACTTCAGTCCCTACCTACAGGTTGCTGCTTCCAGTTCAAGTCTTGGTTGTTGGATGACAGGCTGCAGCCTGTAAACCAAATGAAACTTCCTTCCACAAGTTGCTTCTTCTCAGTGTTTATCACAGTAACAAAAAGCAAAGGAGAGCACCACAGCACCTCTCCTTTCCAGATACACTCCCACAATGATGTCATTCACTGTGCAGTGGCCAGCTGGAAAGCCTTTATTAGAGTAGCTGCTGGTACCATTTTCTTAGTCCTTCAAACTCTTCATTAAATAAACCTTTTTGTTGCATAAAGCAACAGATTTCTGGTATTTTGTTATGGCAAAAGAAAACAGATTAACACCCGTGTCTTGTTTTCTGTATTCAACTCATAGAAAATGTATACTATTCCTGGCTGTAACAGCCATTGTCTCCATATTGCATTTGCAGGATGAAGACCTGTAAGCCTTTCCCTGTTATATTATTCAGAAGACTTCCTAGTTAAGAAGCCTCATTTTGTTAATGACTAAGATTTTTTTCTTATTGAATCATTTCTTACGTTTTTTTTCCGTCATTGAAAACAGTTTTTCCCCCTCATATAATGCATCCTAATTACAGTTTCCCCTCCCTCTACCTCTCTGAGTATCTCTCCACTTCCCCTCTAATCTGAAACCATCTCCTTTCTCTCTCACTAGAAAAATATGCTTCTACAGGATAATAGTAAAATAAAATATAAGATAAGGCAAAAAACCAACATACCAGAATTGGACAAAACAAACAAATGAAAGGAAAAAGGCCCAAGAGAAAACACAAAAACCACTAAGCTGGAAGCAAAAACATATACGCAAATGACCTGTAGGTTACAAAGAGAGAAGAAAAATATATAAGTTAAACAAAAGTAAAAATAAAATAAACTTTTGAAAATGACACTCTGACTAGACATTGTGAGACAAAGACCCTCCAAAGACACCGTTGAGTTTATTTTATGTTGGCTTTGCACTCCTGGGCATGGAGCCTATCCTGAAGGGAGGTTTGATTCCCCAGTGAGATTCCCTTTAAGGAAACTAGATTTTCATTTGCAAGTGATTATCATCTGGAGCTTGCTTCTGGATCTCCTTGCATGAAGATCCTAACTTTACTGTTACTTGGGTAGAGCCGGCCATGTTCTGAGAAAGGCTGCACACCTTTCAACATCTTTGGCTTTCTCTACAGTAAAAGAGTGCAAATCACATTACTTATTTCTTGGTGATGTTGTCTATTCAAGACTGACACTCATTATTTCTTCTCATTTCCTGAGAGAGAGAGAGAGAGAGAGAGAGAGAGAGAGAGAGAGAGAGAGAGAGAGAGAGAGAAAGTGTGTGCACATTTATAATTCTGTGGACTGAAAAGTAAAAACTACATGTTTAAGATTCTTGAATAGCTGGGATCCCAGCTACAAATCCATTTTCCTAATTGCATACACACAATTAGAATTCAGAACAGCGAAGTAACTTTGAAACTATCCTCTTGCTCTAGATGGTCTCTGCACTCACCTCCTCCTCCTGCTGCAGCATGCTTATGTCCAGAAATCTACTCTGGAGCCATCTATAAGAATTTCAAAGAGACAGTGACCAGAATCCACCATCCAGAAGTTCAGATTTCCAGATGTAAGAAAGCAAAAGGCAGTTGCAATAACTATAGTGTTGATCGGCTTTCTGTTTCCTGGTTTGCAGCTAGCATAATATCTACTTTGACTCTCATGTCCATGGGCCAACTTCTACACAAGCCAGTGCATAATCCATACCGAGGCCAGAAAGTGACAGTAGATACCAGAACCAAAAATTGTTCACGTGTGTGTGTGTGTGGGGGGGTGCATATAGCATCATATAGCATAGCTGAAGTATACAGGCCTAGTTTTATGTTTTCAAACTAAAACCCTAGGTTCCCCATTAAGCTATTTCAAAGGAGACAAATTGCTAAAATTTTTAATGTTTTTGGAAAGATGACCATCTGACTATGAAGTTAGAAAACATTATGAAATTATTCATGAAGATGTCGTGAGCAACACTGTGCTCTCTCTGTCAATGGAAAGAAAATGCTGCTCATATCCTCGTTTAGCTTCCTCAGTGCTATGTACTTGCTCACTGGTGGCCCCTCATCAGCAAGCCTTGCTCTTTATCTCCAACAAGGGGCTTTTCTTTGTTCTTTTCTCTTTGTGTGGCTTATGTTGCAACTGTCCCTTTGCTTTTTAAGCCCCATAATGCTGGCTTCTGGATTTTGCAGCCTTCTTTTGAAGAAGGTTTTTTTTCTTACAAATGTTTCGTGAAATCAGAAATGCCTTTCCCTTTAAGTGATATTTTCAGGAATGCAATCACCAGAGGTGTTCATCCCGTAATTTGGATACTCCTATAATTTGAAGTTATTGCTGTCCTTCAGAGAAGGATGTGCTATTTCCAGAGCAGGTTATTTTCAAAAGGAAAAAAAACCCACATAACCCTGAGATTTAGGAGTACTGCAGCCTGCTGTTGCTGAGAATAATTCTTTACGGATCAGTTCAGTTTCAGACTTTGGCTTTGGGTGACGTAATCTTACCCAGTTGCCTGTATTCATTTGGAAGTTGGTTGCTATTTCAATTTATTTGAACTCATTTAAACAACAGTAAAAAGGGAGAGTCTCTCAAATAAATTTAATTCCAATTACTCTGACTCCTTTGTATCTTCTGCCTGTAATTTAAAGCAGTTTCCAAACGGGCCTGTTTAAAAGGTGATAATTCATTTGACAGCTAGAGAAACTGGAATCATTAAAAGGAGACATAATTAACATTATTTTTAATGCAACCTGGCTATTCTCGGAGATTTCCAAATACAGGCAATGTTCTCCGGTGTGTGGCTGCATCCTGTCTTTACTTCATGGCAGAGGTTACAATCTATTTTTTCCTTTCGTCAATAAATAATTACTTTTCATCTTGCCTTACTCTAAGTCCTTGTGACAAAATTATAACAAGAGAGGCCTCACTTTCACTTCTCTGCTTTGTATAGAAGAGATATAAAAGCATGGGAGAGAAGGCAGAAAGGGAAGAAATAGGAGTTACACAGTTGGAAGAAGAAAAGTAAGAAAGAATGAAAAAAATTAAAATGTCAGAAAAAACATCAAATAACTGTTGGAAAAAACAAACATAAGAAAATGCAATAGTGTTGAAATCTGTATAGGGCTGTTCTCATATGCATGCATATAGTGTTTGGTTGTTTTTGTATTTTCTAATGTCAAGCAACTTAGTAATAAGTCTTCTCTCCAGTTCCTCTGTTGTCAGAAAAAAATTTAATCTTGTTACTTGAAGGTTATCCATCTCTTCCAGTTTAAATCATAGACTCTTGTCTGATTAAATTAGGTACCTCAGGTTTTTTTTTTTTCTTTTTTTCATCAACCTTTTTCTTTGAGAGAGTTTCTGGAATGCCTATGTTCTGTACAGATGCAGACATCTGCTATCTATAGCACCTCTGGATATTTCCTGTTTCTGTTGGTTAAGAGTGCTGTCTCCTGTCTGGGCGGCAACTTTTAGCATTAAAGGTCTCACCAGCAGACGAAGTAATAAGCATCTTGAAGATGTCTGACTTCTGAGAAACAGTGGCTAGGCTTCCTATCCTGGAAAGGATACTTAGGATAGAGAGGAATCAGAGGCTGCTATATAACATAGGGGATGGGAGATTGTCCCAGATCATCTGTATGACACACACATGAAACAGGAAACAGAAATGAACTCTAAAGGGTAGAGTGAAAAATGACATCTTCCTGGCTTTTAACATGGGAAGAGGTTGTTCAGGGGTAACGATAAGAACCAAAGTAATGTGTCCTTTCAGAAAGAATGTAATTCTGGGGAACTTGATTTCAGCTTAGTGAGGCCATTGTTACCACCATATCCACTCACTGATGTCACCTTTATAGCCACTCACCCAGGAAATCCTGGGAATAATACAATCAACAAGCCATGAGCAACATGGAAAAGAATGCTAACCCTATTTTTGTCCAAATGGGCTACACACTCTTTCAAAACTCCTATTCTACAGACAAGTGTTCTTTTAGAATTCCAAAAGAAAAAGAAAAGAATCCTTCACTTCTTTCAGACTCCATTGCAAAGTAAGGCTTTGTGAAAACCTGCTCTCAAAGTTGGACAAAGCCCAGAGGCTAGTCGTGTATGCCTCAGGGGGTGAGGCAGCCCCTTCATCCTCATCTGCCTTGCTCCTCCTGAAACAGCCTACTCAACATCAACCATGTCTTCTGTCTTCCACGTGGAATCAGGTCTTAACATGGGACACACCTTCCATCTTTTTAATTAGTTGATCGGTAGGGAGATTGTAATCTTAATTGGCCAACCTTTGTCCCTTGAACTTTGAAATAAAGCTTTTTGAATCAGAAAAGTAAAATCCTCTCAACAGCATGTGACTCTTACAAGCAAAAAGCTTTATACCCGCCAAGAGTTACTAGGCCAGTGAAATAAATTTTGGAACGAACAGCATTGTTTCCTTTTTCTCATTTGGACGCCCCACTCTGCACCGCACCCTTAGAGGCAACAGTTGCTTTAAGCCTCAGCAGATGATGGCTGGAAACGCTGAGGCTTGCCAAGATTAAAATCCACAATCCCATTTAAAAAGATGCTGCCAAGTAAAGGAAAGAAAAAAGCACAGTGGCAACAGAATGAAGGGAAAAAAAAAAAAAAACAGGAAAGGAAGGCAAAGAGAGGGCTACACTTGAGTTCTCTGGAGAAAGTGAATACCAATTGGTTTTCTGTACTTTAGTAGCTCAGTTGCTTTCCAAGAATGACATACCACTTGCTCAGACTTAGGTTATTTATATTTTTACAGACAGGGTTTCCTTGCCCCTGTTTTATTTTCTTTACTCTGTCTTCTCTTTTCTGGAAGGTTCTCTTTCATTTTTCAGAGAAAGACTTGTCCTCCAAGAATTCATTTGCTCTCACTCTTGCTTTCCCCATGACTCAGGCTTCTGTATATGCCATAGAATTTTATTAAAAATTACATCCCATTGTTCTGAATAAATGGGCAGTCATACATGCTACCATTTTTATTGCAGATTCTCATTTTGGTACAAAACTTAATGTTTCACAGATAGTAATATAATAGCAAGTGAGCTTTTCTGTTGGCTTAGGCTTTGCATCCTCAGCTCTACTTTAGATCTCCCAGCACAAGTTCTCAAAGAAAATAAGCATACGATATCAACCAAACACAGAGCCACGAATAACCTAGCCTAACATCACCCCGGGGCTATTGAGCAATGGGTGTAACCATGCCCCCTAGTTTTTTCTGATAAAGAGAAATTTATACTATCTGTATCTTTACTCTCTTCTTCTTCTTCTTCTTCTTCTTCTTCTTCTTCTTCTTCTTCTTCCTTCTTTTATCAGTTCAACTGCAATAAGTTCACATTTGTTATTAAATATCTTTATGTTTTGAGATTATATTATTTCTCTATTCCTTTTTCCTAGCTCCATGCTCTCCCATGTGCACTGCCATTTGCTTTCTTTCAAATTTCAGGACCTCTTTTTCTTTAATTGTTGTTGTGGCTGTTTGGTAGTTGTTGTTGTTGTTGTTGGTGGTGGTGGTGGTTGTGTGTGTGTGTGTGTGTGTGTGTGTGTGTGTGTGTGTGTGTGCGTGTGTGTGTATTATAAATACAACCAGATGTTTCAGGGTTGATTATTTGCTATTGGATAACCAGGTGGTGTACTCTTCCCTGGGGGAGACTATTTCTTTTGGTCCCAGTATTCCTTAGTTTCCTATAGATTTTGTTTAGGGTTGAGGCATGTGAGCTTTCCTCCTTCTGTGTGGGCATGTCTAGAGGTGGTACCTTTGTTCAGGTCATGAGTGTAGCTTCTGAAACTTCTAGGAGACTGAAACTCTTAACAAACTCCCTTTTTCCGTGGCTCTTGAAATCATTCTACTTACTCTTCTACAATGACCCCCAAGCCTTATGTGCAGGAGTTGTAGGGTTGATGTATCAGTTGGGATATCATCATCACAGTTCTTTTTGTTTTTAAACCAAACATATGCACACACATTCTCTCTCTCTCTCTCTCTCTCTCTCTCTCTCTCTCTCTCTCTATATATATATATATATATATATATATATATATATATATATATATATATACATATATATATGTGTGTGTGTGTGTGTGTGTGTGTGTTGTGTGTGTGTGAGAGAGAGAGATGGGGGGAGGGAGAGGGAGGGAGGGAGAGAGAGAAAGAGATTTGTCGTGTACAGTAAGATGCAGATGGTACATGGGCTGTAAGTATAAAGGATGAGAGGCATACACTTCAAGATGTGGAGTCTGGACTTTATTCTTAGAGTCGTTTCCTCAGTGAAGCTTAGAAGGCTGAAAGGATGACTCAGTGGATAACATGGCTTATGAAAGCATGAGGGCCAGATGCCCAGGAGTCATGTAAAGCTAGGCAAATGCCGCGGGTATCTGTAGATCCATCACTCAGGGGGCAAGCAGACTACTTAGCCTACTCAGAATCTGTAGGCTTCAGGCTCAGCAAGAAACTTTGCCTCAGTAAAATAGAGACTGACCAAAGAAGGCACCAGCTGCTAATTGAGGTTTTCACTTGCATGCACATTCAGGCAAACATACATACATACATACATACACACACATACATACACACACATCATATGCAATCATTTACACGAATGTGTAAATATTTACACAAACATGCAAATATGCACACGCAGAACATGCAAGCAAGCACCATACATAGTCACATACACTAAAATGTAATGAAGAGGAAACCAATGATAAATAAGGGATTTAGCTGTTGAAGTTTTTGTTCTTGTTGTGGTTTGTTTGTCTTTTTTTTTTTTTTTTTTTCTTTTTGAGACATATTTCTCTGTGTAATAGCCCTGGCTGTCCTGGCCTTACTCTGTAGACCAGGCTGGCCTCAAACTCACAGAGATCCACCTGTCTCTGTGTCCTGAGTGCTGGGATCAAAGTTATGGATCACCACGCCTGGCTATAAATAAGTTTTTTTTTAACATATAAAAATATATACATGGTGATGTCATACCATGTCCATTTAACAACAGTTAAGAGAATTTCTCCCTAAGACCTATGATTTCCCCCATCCAAGGGATTTTTGACAAGGTTTATGGAATCAGGTATGAATTCCTCCTTCTGAAAATGACCTCAAATCTAAGTAAATGTAAATGAGCAAATTTAATAGCCATAACACTATTGAAACCATAGGCACATCTTGCCTGGTCGTTTGGCATTATAGCATGCAAGCTCTACAGCTGGGTGAAAGCACTGGTGAGTTTTAGCTACCAGCAACCTATGCACCACCCTCTGGCTCTACATATACAACTCAACACTGAGGGGAATATGTGAGTTTTAGGACTTGTTGACAGGAGGCAGGGTTATTAGCTGGACTGAGATGCTACTGAAATTTAGGAGACCAAATTTATGAAGAGTGACGGGGACCACTCTCAAGAAGGGATGTTCACTGCATAATGAAAAGACTGAATTTGAACTGAGTAAGGGGATTACTATAGGCACAACCATCTCTGTTCCACCATGATGACAAAATAAAGCAGCTGAAGCATATAAACATGGTGCCTAATTGTGACCATGAAAAACTCTCAGTAAGCATAAATGCCTCTAGACCTGGAAAAGGAACACAGGGCAGGAGTGCTGAAGATTAGACATGCGCATTTTACAAGTCAAAACATGACAGAGAGTAGAAATGGAATATGGACACAGAATTCTAGTCTTGATGTGAAGTTTACTTTTTCTTACACCTGACCAAAGCTACTTCTTATTCTAGAGATGAAAATATCCCATCAGTGTATTGAGTAAAACCTGTTGCCTGCAAGTCCTAGAATATTCTCCAGGTTCTTATTTGTTTGTTTATTTGTTTGTTTTTCAAGACAGAGTTTTTCTTTGTATCCTTGGCTGTCCTTGACTCTCTTTTGTAGACCACGCTGGCCTCAAACTCACGGATATCTGCTTGCCTTTGCCTCCCTGAGAGCTAGGATTACAGGTGTGCGCCACTACACCCTGCTGTTCTCAGCAGCTTTTAAAGTTCAATTCAGTATGCTAAATAAAGTCTTGAGCATAGACACGGATACACTGGTCTTGTTTTAAGAATGCTATAGAAACAATAGCTGATGTTAACTATTTTCATCAAGATATTGGATGAATATGTCGTAGCTTCCTAAATAGGTGTCATGTAGGAATTTTAATAAAAACAACCATTTGATCTATTAAATAACAAAATAGAAGCTTTCCAGCAGCATCCTGCCTGGATGATGCCGTTAACCTGCAGAAGACAAGTATTGTAGCGCTATATTCTACATGTGAAATAGGAAACTTATCTCCAATACATCTCTACAATGCATGGATTCAAGTAATAGTGATGATTGATATATAGAGAAAAATAAGTATTTATCATAGAATAAAGTTAGTAATATGCTATGTCCTTCCAAGAGGGGGTAATAGACAAGAACATCAGGATTTTTGTTACATGACAATGCTACTCTAAGGATTTAATGATATCCATGAAGAGAGTGCTAACTGTAATCCAGGAAAAATGGAAGACCCCATCCACATACATCAATGATTGATTATGTGTTGATAATACATGTGACTTATTAAGTCATAGGCTAATATATTTTAAAAACTATTTCCACTGATGTCTTACAGTTGTACCACTAAGCCTTTATATGTGCTCTGCAAGAGTACTTCAATTTGATGAATGGATTATAATTTTTAACCATGTCCTTTCTGTCATTGGACCCAGGTGAAGTTTTATGAGAGGCATTGACATCCAGTGTAATAATAAAATCTACAAGTGTCTCCTGAGAATTTAATAGATTAATCATTTTGACCACCAAAAAATGTTGACCACCATGACTACAGAACGTTAAGGTGTGGCAATTCAAGATTACAAGTCAGGGGGCCCATAAAAGTCAGTGTCTATGGATGTTTTAAAGATGACCCACTTAGCTCAGGAATATGGGCCTTCCCAAGAGTTCTGTGGTACAGTAACTCATAACCTGCTCCTCATATATGGCAGGACAGAGACAAAAAAAGCTATAACTCCAAGCATTTCAAAGACTCTGAATGCTAATGTCCTCTGGTGACAACCTCTAAGTTTGAGGGTTGCTACTCACTGTGGGCCAATGGGATTCCTTTTTGCCACTTTTAGCCATCCTAACCCATTGTCCGCATAGCATCCAGAGACAGTGGCCTTTTAAAAATATGACTGGATCATGATATTCACTTGCTTAAAGTCATCCAATGAGCTTCCACTGTGCATTGAAGTAACTCCAAAACCATTCGGCTGGCCTTCAGTTCCCAGCATGATCCGTGCCTTCTCACCTCCACGGTCCGGTCTCTTATGCCACAACCTTATCTCTGTCCTCCAGACATTGACCACCCTTTCAGAGCCTGCGACTCAACTCTCTCCTTCCCTCTTAGAAACTCTCAGACTTTGTACTTGAGGCTCCTAAGTCCTGGGTTGCTTTGTTGGCCTCTTTGTGTGGCTGGCTCCTGCTCATTCTTTGGATGTCAGCTTAAATGTCATCCCCTTATTGAGCCTAAGACGTCAGTGCCCCCGTGGGCATTCAGCATCCATGCCTCTTTGCTCCACAGCAACTCGGATTTTTGAGACTTTTAAAAGTACTGTTTATTTGTTTTTTAACCCTCTTATGACAGGTCTAGAAGAAAATGACTACATCTGGTTTTGCCTATTACTGTCTGCCCACAGGTATTTCAGCATTTCCCATTTAACAGGTCATCTATAAATGAATATCCCTTCATGTAAATAATAGAGTGGATGTGGATGTATAGTCAGCACTTCCAGTAGACCAAGTCCTGACTCAAGTCCTCCTTGCATGTGGCTTTTCTCATCCATCCCTTTTACTAAGTTTCTGAGGACTTACCGATTCAGAGACAAGGTAAAAGGTGCTTATTATTTACTCCGAGCCCAGTGCCTAGAGAACATAGAGTGATGTTTATACTGAATATGAGTGAGAAAACGCAGAGATCTCTTTGACGTCTCAGTGGCTATCCTCAGCAGCCTGAGACTTCCTTCATGTACAAGTCAAGCCTTGGTCATTCCGTAAGGCTTCCCCTCAGTCTAAAGTGATGGCTGTGCTGTGGTTGCTGTCAGTCTAAATGGTCTTCAAAGGAAGTAGTTGTCACAAGATTTGGGGTTATTGAATATGTACTTGTTTTCCCATACCACATGTAGAATTCTTCATGATCAGACTGCCTCACTCACTTATTCATCTATTCTTTCTCTTCAAAATAAGTAAATTCTGAGCATATCCCCTATTCTATGTTTGCTGAATATGCTAGAAATATATGAGCAAACATGACTGACACAACTTCTAACTAACGGGTCAGGAAGGCATCTATTAACTGTGTGAGTAATTTTTAAAAAATACATAGTGATTTTAGGTGGTGATAAGTTTTATGAGAAAATAGAACAGGAGAAAGGGTTAAACTGGAGTCTGGCCCAAAGGATCTGTTGTAGACAGGTAGTTCCTTGCAGTGAAATGTATTTGAACAAAGGCTCCAAACTAAGATCTGGTTTTTCAGGTGCAGGGCACAGTCTTGGGGTCTGAACTGAGAATGAAATAGAACTGTGTAAAGGACAGAAGTCAGGCATATTGGAACCAGGTTGTATGTTAGCCAGATCCATTCATCCCCATTTGTCCCCATATTACTGCAAAGTAATCTGTTTGCATTTTGCACCCATGGTGGTTCTTGCAACCTTCAGACCCATTTGATAGTGAACCCAGTAGCATATAAGCACTTCTTATTTTGTTTTTTGTTTTGTTTTGTTTTGTTTTGTTTTCTGGGTCTTTTTTTTTTTTTTTTTTACGACAGGGGTTCTTGGCTGTCCTAGACTCACTTTGTCGACCAAGCTGGCCTTGAACTCACGGAGATCTGCCTGCCTCTGCCTCCCTGAGTGCTGAGATGAAAGGCATATGCCAACACACGCAGCTGCATATATGCATTTCTTATATCAATAGATGTTGGACATTCCAGAGAGGAGTCATCTTCAAGCAGGCCCAGTGGATAGTGACATAGACAGCCTGAATATCCATCAAACTGCAGATTCGGGGTTTTCCCACTGGCTGTTCAGGAGGTCAGTGTTATGAAATCTCATAGTTAATGAAGATCAATGCCCTACAGAGAAGACGCTAATGTATTACAGACAGAAGACAAGAGGGAGCTAGTAGACACATTGTTCACACAGCAACTCTTTGGTTTCCAGAGGAATTTCCCAGAACTGGGACAAGAGGAATTTGGACAGAATCTGAACATTTGCAGAAGAACTGTAATCACTTTGGGAATGAATCAGTCTGCTCTTCCCCCATCTCATCCCACGCTTCTCTTACCACTGTGATCTTGCAATAGCAAACTCACAGCAATCCCCATAAAAATTTCCCTCTGACTCTGTTCTCAAAGAAGTTACAAAAATCTAGGAAGTCTGGGTTTATGAATAAGGGAAGAGATGAGATGAAGCCAAAGAGGGGAACAGGTTGATTCTTGAGGACTGCATGGGTCAGGCCAAGAGCTCTGGACTTAGTCCTATAGGAAATCATGTCATGGTCTTCTTTATGTCATTTTGAAGGACCACATTGGTTTCTCTATGTTCAACTATCTGTCACTAACAGAGTCCTTGCTGTGAATCAGGCAACTGATGAATGTCCATTGACAGATTACACCGATGCATGCTGGCTCTGAGACAAGTCTCCCGATATGCCTAGGTCAACTATTTATCTCCTCCATGGGCCAGCCTGCTGATAAGTATTTTCGGTAGACTCAAGTGGCATATGCATTCCTTTTACTACACCACTGGCTTCTTCTTTTTATCCCATAAACTTCTTAGCTTCCCATGACTCGCTTTTTCTTCCCTCAGGCACCATTTTTTTATTGAGTTTGGGTTAAGAGCCTGCACTGTTAACTATGATTTAAGAGGTGATTTAGTGAGACTTAGCATTTCTGAAATTATTCTGTAGCTGAGTTGAAAAAGAGGAATGTTCTTTTTGTCAAAGTAATTAAACTTGGACTCCGTCACAGAGTCTCTTGTATTATCTCGGCCCACAAGCACCTCGGAATATAATCGTGGCCATTTAAAAAGGAAGGGCTGAGAATTTAAGCCTTTCCACCTAAAACGTTCTGCTTTTTTTCCATCGAGGATGTTTATGCATTTTGAAATTGTCGATCTAAAGACAGAGTGTTAATAATTTCTGAGTGTCAGAGTTCAGCCTTGGACTGCTAGGGAGCACTACAGTGTGGTCAAAGAACGGAAGTTAGCCAAGGCTCCATTGTTCCTTTCCTACAAAACAAGTGCCACATTCTCATATTCTCACTAAGGTCATTTATACATTTTAAGAGTAGCAGCACTCCTGGCTAAAGCAGAGAGAATGACTGATTTTGTAATTATTATGATTATGCTCCTTATCCTATTACTCATAAGATCTTGCGTAATTTTAAGACACTTTGATCCATTTTTCCCTTGAACTGTCTAAAAACTTTCTCACTTCCTCTCTAACATTGAGAAATGCAAGTGGCCAGGCTAAAATGAGCCACAGGGAGATCTTCAGGGCTTGCTATCATGGCCCCTTCACCAAAACCAATATAAGCCAATTCCAAATACCACCAAAGCCCATAGCTGACGATCCCAAAAGCAAATCCAAAACTGGGGTCTCAAACAGGAATGCAATTGTCAGATAGACCTGATGGTACACGCCAGTGAGGTGGGTCAGCAAATAAAGGTAATGCTACCAAGTTCATTATCCAAAACGCACATGGTGGAAGGGGAGAATTAACACCTGAAAGTTGTTCTCTTACCTCTTTCCTCCTCATGCACATTGTGGCACAGATGTGTGCACACACAAATGTAGACAAACACAAGCACACACATGGAAATATATATATACATAAATATATATATTTATACATATATACATACACACATAGATGAGACAGAGAGAGAGAGAGAGAGAGAGACAGAGAGAGAGAGAGAGAGAGAGAGAGAGAGAGAGAGAGAGAGAGAGAGAGAATTAGATTAGATTAGATTAGATAAAACTAGAGACAAACAGAACCTGGGGATGAAGTGAATCAAAATTAGAATAGACTGTTATCCAGTCATGAGTCTATGGTTGTCTAAAGTATGTTTGAAGTATCCATCTAGGTCTTGTCTGCATTAGACACTGAATTTGTGGTTCTTGTACTTTTTGGACTTAATTCAGTTTGACTGGATGGTAAACTTACAAATAATCTCTAATTATTTTTCCAGGTTAGCAAGCCCACTTCTGCTTTGTTAAAAGGTCCAATTGCCCTGACACAAGCACTGCTCCTGTGTGACTCTTGTTGCCTGTGCATTGCATGGGTATAAGTAGGATTCTTCCTGGAAGCCTTCCGGTCCTGATGCATCAGCAGCAAAGGATGTTATAAAATGTAATAAAATTTAATATACTTATTCTACATATGTATGCATGCATATATTTAAAACATCCCCTCGGTGAAAAACATTTGAATGTGCTAGACTACATACTTTACTCTCTCCAGTGTATTTATCCCATGCTCCACTATGCACCAAAAATATAGAACCTGAAAACAAACCATTTTTTCCTCTTTCCTTTCATTCCCTTCCTTCCTTTCTTACTACCTTCCCTTCCTCTCTCTTATATCTTTTCCCTAATTATCCTTTTTCTCTCCTTCTTCCTTTCCTCTCTTGCTTTTGTGTTTTATTTGTCACTTGGGATTGGATCTAGGAGTTCACATGTGCTAGCAAAGGTCTCTACCATTAAACTGTATCCATCCCCAAACCTCTTTACTTTTTGTTTTGACTAGACTGGTCTTGAGTTTGTTCTGTAACACAGACAGGCTTGCGAATTATTTTTGGATTCATCTTCCCTCACCATGTTTTGAAGTATTTTATGAAACGGACTTCCAGTATGGATCCCCATTTGTGCACAATTGGTTATTTAGAAGAACTGTAAACCAATGTGTTAGATTTAAATCGTTGTGAAAAAATACACAACAAAAACAATGTACAAGAATTGCTTAGCACAGTTTTAAAGAGAGTTTAGTCAACAGTACTTTGCTGGGCCCTGGATGAGGCAAAACATAATGTTGTCAGAATCTTGTAACAAAACTTATTTATGTCAAGTTAGAAGAAACATAAAGAGTGACAGAGTAAGAGACCAAGAAAAGATTTAACTGCAAAAACATGTCCAAACTGACCTATTTCCTCCCCTAAAATTTCTGCCAGTTTCCAAAAAGAAACCATGAACTGGGAACCTAGGCTTCAACACATAATCTTGTAGAGGGTATTTCATAGTCAACTTGTGATACGCATCTACTTTGTCAAATAAGTATCACACAGATAAAACTGTATTTCAATACACCATGTAAGTGGATACTTTTGCCCAGTCAACTCAATTTATCAGATTTATGGTTCACATGAAGGGCTTCTCAAGCTGTTTGGAAGTCATTTTAATCCACAAGCAAGAGTTCGAAGGCTTAGCCAATGTTGTTTTTTAAATATATTTTATTTTAAACTCAATATGAGATACTCAAGAAAATAGTGTACAGCCCTATCCTCACACTATGATAAAGGTTACATTGCTATCTTGGAATCAGTGCACTTGCGTAATCCCTTCAAATATTGGGGTCAATTAACATTTTCTCATAAGTGTCTGTAGGAAGGAAAGGTCATAAGACAACAGCCATTTGCTTTCTGCCCTACTTTTATGTCATCCTTCCCCAGGACATGAGGTATTGGAAAGTATAGGAGCTGGAAAGCTTACTAGGAATAGATAGCTTTATCCATAAATTTTAGGCATGTTATCACTTATGCGGAGATGAGACTTTAAGTGGTCTAGTGGTATTTGCATCACTAACACTCTTTGTAATATCTCACCCACACTACTGCAAGGAATTTCAATAAACTCACTGGTCAATTAAGATGGACTTGAGTCAAATAATTTTGGTGGTCTGTCATTATTGCCCTAGCTGGGGTGTTTAGATATTTGTTCACGTGTTACAGGAACAGTCACATCATTTTAATACTTGGCACCCAAACAAAGCTGAGTGAAGAAAGAAGAGTTGCATGGCCTTTTCTCTAAGTGATGAGTGATATCTCTAAGTGATATCTAAGATGCAATTCCATAGGAGCAATCCTGACATGGCCATTTTCCTCCATTTGGCATAATATAACTTGCCTTCTATCTCTTGTAGTTGTAGGCCTCTTGCTGTAGGTGATAATGTGAGCTAGGCTGGGTCATCCGTCCAGAGGGAAAACCAAGATGGAAAGGCTATAAGAGAAATTCATATAAACTGTCTTCTTGTACATGGCATGAGGTCATGTCCTCCTTAATGAATGGACAATTCTAGGTAGACCATGAGCATGGCTGCCATTTGAAATCAATGCAGTTTTAATTATGCACATGAGGCCTTCACAAGATCAGGACTATTAATATTCTGCCTAAGAGTGAGGGAGTTATCAGACCCTCAGAAGAGGCCCCAACCAATCATTCTCTTATCAATAGCCTACAATCCTTCCCCAAATACACATAGTCTTGGGAGGCAATAGAGTATATAAGAAGTACAAAGTTGACTGGGGATAGGAACAACATTGATTTAGGGAAGTGAGAGCGCATGTTTTGACGTGAATTTTCAGTGATGTTGTTTTATAGGAGTCTCTTACCCTCCAAGAAATAATCCCTCATCCATTCTTCTATGATCAATCATTCATCAAGCTTTAATTGAATGGAGTTGTTTCTTTAGTCTGGCAATGGTATCCTATTGGTTATGATTATATATTTTCTTCTGTATTCTGATGGCTATTCTTGATGTCAGCTTGACTACATCTGTAATTAACTAAAACTCAGGAATCTGGGTACACTTGTGAGATATTTTTCTTAATTAAATCATTCAAAGTGGGAAGACTTTCCTTTAAGCTGAATATTTTGAGGTGGGAAGATTAACCTTTCATCTGAGACCTACCTGCTGATAGCCGCCTATATAAAGAACATGGAAAAAGGAATATCTTTGTTCTTTCCTTTCCTGTCCTCACTCTCTCTTGGAAGTCCATTCCTCAGTTGGCATTATAGCCTACTTCTTGAGAATTCTAGAGTATACTGGAGAGACTAGCTGAGATATTCAGCCTTGTGGCGTGAACAGCTATTAGATTCTTGTAATTTTTTATTCATCCACAGCCATCATTGAACTAGCTGGACCACAGCCTGTAAGCTATTCTAATAAATACAACTTTATATGTATATGTATATGTATATGTGTATATATATATATATTCATATTCATTCTAGTCATTATGTTCCTCTATAGAATATATGTCTCCTTTTGAATTGTCACACAACATAGGGCATAAGATGTACAAAAAGCCCATGTTCAAATATTGGCTATAGTACTCACAAACTATGAAAGACTTTCTTCTGTTGGTTATATTTTAAAAGTAGTCATCGTTTCCCATTCTGTGATTAATATCCCAGGAAATTATCATTGAATGATTATATACGGGTCAGGGTTAAACAAAACGGGAAAGGTTATAGACATTTTAATAAGGCAGTGTAGGCATAAGGTTATTGGGTAGTTTAAATTCTGAATTTCTGTCTGAATGTTGTGTAAACTCTGCTCCCCAATAGTCCCCTCGGTATGCGAATAAAGCAGCTTACACCCAATTACTGATCAGGGGAGAGAACAGGACTGGACTTCCTGCCAGCTAGAGGAGAAGGAGTTAGAAGAGGAAGTAGGGGATTCAGCTGGGGGATTCAGCCACAGGGAGAGGTCCAAGAAAGATCAGGAGAAAGGAAGTAGAGCCAAGGAAAGCTACAAAGTGTAAGTATCACTGAGATATCTGTTTGGGGTAAGATAATATAGCATAGGGGGTTAATTCAGAACACACATAAACTGCTCAAATTGTGTTGTGAAACCTTGTATTATAAAAGGAGTCTCAATTACTTACGTGATAGCCAGGATAAGAAATAAGTTAAGAGCAACAAACACAGTTATAAAAAAAACTTCCATAAGGCAGATGTTACCAGGCAGTGGTAGTGCATACCTTAATTTCAGCACTGAGACAGATTACTGAGTTCAAGGCCAGCTTGGTCTGCAGAGCAAGTTTCAGGACAACCAGAGTTACACAGAGAAACTTAGTGTAAAAAAGCCAAAAAAATAGAAAGAGAGGCTTCATACAGCAGTTGGTGGAAACAGATGTAGAGACCTACAGCCAAACATTAGGTGGAGCTTGGGGAGTCCTGTGGAGGAGGAGGAAGAAAGATTGTAGATGCCAGAAGGATCAAGGACACTACAAAAAGAAACCCCACAAAATCAACTAATATGGGTCCAAAGGGGCTCACAGAGACTGAACTGCCAACCAGGGAGCATACATGGGACTGACCTTGGGCCTCCATATATATGCTGCAGTTGTGTAGCTTGGTCTCTGTGTGAGACTCCTAACAGCAGAAACAGAGGCTGTCTGACTCTATTGCCTGTCTTTAAGACCCTTCCCCTCTACTGTGCTTCTTTGCCTAGCCTCAATAGGAGAGGGTGTTCCTAGCCTCACTGAAACTTGATATACCAGGGCTAGTTGATATCCATTGGAGTCTTCTCCTTTTCTGAAGAGAACTGAAGGAGTGGGTAGAGCAGGAGGAAAGGGGGGGCGGGGAGGGTGGGAAACTGCACTCAGGATGTAAAATTAATTAATTTAGAAAAATGAAAATAAGGCAGATGCAATATAGAAGGTTAGAAAAAAACATGTTGCAAGTCCTAGAAGATTTCTATTTTTACAAAAAGAAAGGATAATTTTATGCCTATTGAAAACTGAAGAAAGTTCGTGCCATTGCATCGGGATGTTACTTTGCTGCTGCTGCAACTGCTAGAAGAGGCTATTGTACCTGCATTGCTGTTCCAGAGGCTGACAGGCTGCTGAATGCCAATGCCTCACAACTGCTGTGCTTACTGCAGAATCCCGAATGCACAAGATGGCACTTGTCTACTCTCACTGCCTTTTAGAAAGATCAGTTTGTGCCTCCTACCTTCTAAATACATACTCCTGATCTCCGATGCTGTCAAGAAAGCTTTAGAACTGCAGCCATCATTTTACAAGAGACAGAGTACATGCAATGGGGAATCAAAAGCATTTCAGTCTTAACAGAAAAGATGACATCATTTTGGTATCACAATAGAAACAAATCTACAGCATAGTGGATAACAATTTTAACTTGAATGGAAAGACTAGAGAAATTAAGCCTTCTCTAATTTTTTTATATTTCTCTTAGCCAATGTGTTTGGTAGCTTTTCAGAATTTTAAGTGGATTTCACTACTCAGCCTAAAATGAATGTAATCTACTCTACGTGTATGTGCGTGTGTGTGTGTGTGTGTGTGTGTGTGTGTGTGTGTGTGTGTGTGTGTTGTGCAACAAGAGTTATGCTAACTGTAAAGCTGGAAATAGAATGACTATCATACTGCGGTAATATCTCAAGTAGCCACAGGATATCATTTTATGTTCAAGGCTTTTCAGCATATTGTGAATTTAGACTAACCACCTTCTCAATATTAGTAACTGAAAATGCCTTCTAAAAGCTGAGTAAAGAGGAATCATGACAAAATATGCAATGCCAGTGCTTTAAAGATATTAAACTCTAGTAAAATTATTCTCAGGCTCAAAATAAAAACAAAACAAAACAAAGGAATTATAAATCAATCTGACACACTGATGGATAATGATAGTAAACATCATACTGAAACAGGGAGAGTAACTCTGGTAAAAATGAAATTATAAGTTCAGTATAACACAATCATTAGCTGTAGAGTTGTAAGCAAAAGCATAAAATGGAGGTTCCATTTATAGCTCTTCGTTATTCCAACCCATTATATCCCTAAATTGATTTGCAGAATTCTACCCCTTAAATCACAAACTCAAGGGGAAAAAACTGTTGGCCAGATCCTCAGATCTGAGTATAGAAGACTTTGGGACATTAATTCTTTACCCTTTTCCCATACCATTTACCTCTACTTTACTACCATGCAGCAGTCTGATTTACATTTATCAACCCTATCCACCAAATCTCACTGAAGCCCCCTTCAATAAATAGAGTAACTTATACTGTGTACAAAAGTAACTTATAATTACGTTGTTTCTCAGTAGTTTTATATTGCTAAACATTTATTTTACACCACATAGTCTTTAAAATTATATGTATTTTTTTTAAAAAACTCATACAATGAATATTGATTATATATCTATTATTAACCCCTTCCAACACTCTTAGTGTCTAATGTTGGAGGATGGTCTGATGTATTTTGATGCTAGTTAGTGCTTACTTTCTCTGACCAACCTTTTGCTAAATAAAAAGCCATCTCAGCTGGGCAGGGCAAAGGAGATAGGTGGGGCTAGGAGGGAGAGGAACTCTGGGAAGAAGAAGGACCACCACCAAGAGAAGGAGATCTGAAGTAAAGAGAGGAAAGCCTCCATGGGTTAGCTGGAGGAGAAGCACATGGTCTGTGGCATGCATGGAGAATCCAGCCCAAATGAAGAACATGAGCAAGTATTTGGGATTATGGATGGGAGGTAGCTTGATAGAAGTTATTAGAGGTAGATGACATGGGGTTGAGACAGGGATTCCTTGCCTGCCCCACTATGGGAAGCAATATAGAGGATTGATATCTGCCCTGCCCCAGGTTAACTAAGGCTATCTTAAAATATAACAAGCGTCTGTGTCTTGATTGATTGCTAGCCGGGCCTACAGATAATATTTGTAATTTTAAAAACAATAGTCTAAGATTTCATTTTGCTTCCAAAATAACATTTCTTATAGTTAGCAACAATCCCTGAGTATAATTAGTGCTTCCCATGTGCACAAATGTCTAGGGCTATCCACTGGGATGTAGGCACCCTTCCAGTGGCTACAGTCTTAAAAAGGATAATTCCCTCTCCCATGGAAGCTATGAATTGCCAATACTTCCTCTGCCAAGGGTGGGACCCCTTTTCTCATCCATGCTGGAATTTTGACTAGTTTGAGCTTGCATAGGGTGTGTGCAGGTAATCATGGATGTTATGAGATGAAGTGTGCCAATAGCTATATCATAGCCAGAATTATGCCTTCCGTCTCTTCCATGATGCTCCCTGAGGTTTGCATGGAGAAAGGGTCATATAGATGATTCCTCTATAGTGGAGCACTCACAATTTATGGTGTTAGTCACTGAAACCTGTTCTGAGCTTTTGCATTGACTACCAACCACCACAAAAAATAGATTTCTATGATTAAAGTTGAGGGCAACATACATCCAGAGGCAGAAGCATAAATATTTAGAAGACAGTTTTATAACATGGCCATGTAGCCAAATAATACTAGGTGTTCCACTAGAGGCTCTGATCTCCCATGCTGTGGTGGCTTGAATGAGAATGATCCCATGGGCTTACTTGTTTGGTATTTGTTCCCCAGTTGGTGGAACTGTTTGGAAAGTATGAGTCATGGAGGAGATGTATCCCTGGTGGGGCGGGGGTGGGGGGGGGTGTAGGCTTTGAGGCCTCAAAAGACCCAAGGCATTCAAAGTATCTTTCTTTTTTATCTGCCTTTTACTTGCACATCAAAATGTAAGCTCACAGAAGATCTTTGTGCCATTACTATGGACTCTAACTTTCTGAAACCATAATGCCAAGTCAAACACTTTCTTTTATGAGTTGCCTTCATAATGATGTCCTATCACAGCAATAGAAAAAAGAAAAACTAAAACAGTAGTTATTGGATTATTGAATACAAAGTTTTCAGTACTTTAGTATTGAGATCCTTCCTATGGAGCAATCCCTGTATTCAAGCATTTAATGGTCAGTTATCTCCATAACTATAGTGTCACTATTACAAATCTTGCCAGGCAGATTATTTTCCTGGTCAAACAAAGGTCATTTCCTCAAGTTCTGCATTCAAAGTAAGTAGTATATTCAGGAATTCAGAAATAGTGTCTTAACATGTAGTTATGTTGAGCAAATATGTGTGTGTATCATCATATTTTTATACATATTGTAATAACATATTACATATATATATATATACATATATATATATATATGCTTATAAACTAGTGTCTTCCCATAAAACTTTTCTTTTAGTTTTATCTAACATACTCTCTCTATGCTTTCTTCTCTAAAACTTATACTTTCACCTTATGAGGTATCTTTAACAAACTTACTGATTATTCTCAGTATAATACACATTGGTTGTACTAAGGATGGTCATATAATTTGTATTGATGCGTGCAATATCAATATTTTTGCACCTGTGTTTTGAAGTTATGAGCTAGAGACCAATAGCCTTGTGCTGGGAAGGCATGATTTCTTTTTCAATTCAAAGAGAATGAAGTAGGCTAATGGTATTCTAACACTCCCATCCAGTACAATTTAGGAACATATTAAAGGTGGATAACAAGAGATGTAGTAATGAAAAAAATTTGATTGCATGTTTAGATATGAAAACCCATTCCAAATGGAAGAATAAAACTATTTGAACTAAGAATGCTAGTAGTCAGAGGAGGTCAATGGCAAGCAAATTGTTTTTTCAAGATAGGGCTTATCTGTGTAGACTTGACTGTCCTGGACTCACTTTGTAGACCAGCCTGGCCTCAAACTAACAGCAATTGGCTTGCCTTTGCCTCCCAAGTGGTAGGATTAAAGGTGTGCACCACCACCACCTGGCCCCAGATTCTTTTAGGTAGAAGAAACACTATACTTACAGGAGGAGAATAGGGTGAAAGCAGGAGGGAGAGAGGAACAGGAGGATACAAGTGACGGGATAACAATTGAGTTGTAACTGAATAAATTAATAAAATAAAATAAAATTTTTTAAAAAGACTACATCTTACTGGGACTCTAGGTGAAAGAAATATAGGAGAGTGGGGAAATAGGTGGATCCAGAGGGTCCTAGAAACCTACAAGAAGAACATCATGATAGGCAGATCTGGGCCCAGGTGTTCTGCTCAAACTACTGCACCAACCAAGGACAATACAAGCAGTAAACATCGAACCCCTACTCTGATTTAGCCAATGGACAGGACATTCTCCACAATTGTGTGGCGAGCAGGGACTGACTCTGACATGAACTCTTGTGCCCCATATTTAACCACTTCCCCTTGGTGGGGAGGCCTGGTGACACTCAGAGAAAGAATAAGCAGGCTACCAAGATGAGACTTGATAGCCTATGACCATATAGTGGGGGAGGCAGTACCCCTCGGTCATAGACCTAGGGGAGGGGAAAAGGGTGAAAGAGGGAGGGAGGGAGGAACAGGAGGATACAAGTGATGGGATACCAATTGAGTTGTAATCTGAATAAATTAATTAAATTATAAAAAAAAAGACTACGAGCAAGAGTGAGATTTTCATGTTCTGAGTTGTGAAAACAAAAACAAAAACAAAACGGAACTAGCCTGTACACAGGAACAAAGAAACATTGAAGGAAAGCCTGCCAAGGCAAACAGATTGGGGTTCTTGCCTATGTCATGTTGGAGAACTTGAACATTATCGCAGAATCAAAGAAATTCTTGACCAGATTTATAGGATAATATGGTCACATTTAGGGTTTAAGATGACTATTGTATATGCTGTTACTTTTCTTCTGGCTGTGACAAAAGAAACAAGGGACAAAGGGTTTATTTTGGCTCACAGTTTGAATATTTATAGTCTGTCATTGATATTCGCAGGCAGGGAAGGGATGGCTGTAAGAGCAGAGTGCCAACTGGAAACACCTAACTTGCATTCAAGAATAACACAGTGAATGCTTGAATTCAGCTAGCTTTATTCCATTTGTGTAGTCAAAGAATCCAGTCCATAGGATCGTGCTTCCCATATTTTGGGTCGATAATCCTACGTCAATAAATGTAATCTAGAAAATCCTTTACAGATATGGCTAGAGGCCCTGTTTATATAATAATTCTAGACTTTATTGAGTTAACTAAACTGAAAAAAATCAATAAAATCATCATAAAGGTTTTGTGCTTTGGTTTTTTGTTTGTTTGTTTGTTTGCTTTTTGTGGTTTTTTTGTTGTTGGGGTTTTTTTTGTTTGTTTGTTTTGTTTTGTTTTGTTTTGCCAACTTGAAATAAACTGGAGTCATCAGTTGAAAACATTTTCTAATGTGTTTATCAGATTGGGCTGTAAACAAATGAGGGGCCATGAGGGGCTTGACTGGCTGATGATGGGAGGGACCAGTTCACTGTGGGTGGTACAACCTCTAGGCAGGCGGTCCTGGGTGCGTTAAGAAAGCAGGATGATCAAGCCAGTAAGCAGCATTCATTTCTCCACGGTTTCTGATTCAGGTCCTGTTACCACATCACTGTCTTGATTTCCTACTTGGATTTCTTTTCTTTTCTTTCTTTCTTTTTTTTTCTTTTCTCATTAAACTTGTTTTAATGGGTCTCAAAATTCTGTGACAGATTTTTGGTCAGGTTTTTCCATTAAAATGTACTGATTTTGAAAACTAATAACTTAAAACTGCCACACACACACACACAAAAAATGGTCCACAAAACATTCTCCTTTCCTTCTGAAGGTTTTACGATGCATTGTTATCATTAACCAGTCTTTTACTATTAAGCTTAAATGGCCAATTGAGACAACAGTTCTGAGACCGTTCTTCCACCACTGATTAAGACTGGCATGGCAGGTGTTAGAGATAATATTCATTTAGCCTCCTGAGCTTTCTGGGCAGATTTGGTGACATTGCCAGCTCCATTATTTATCTAGAAGTATAAGATATAATAAACCCTTTCCTCCCCAACTCGCTTTTGGTGAGTATTTCTTCTCCGGGATAGATAGCAAATTAGGAAAGAGGGCATAATACAATGAGAAAAGATGTAATTGTTGCTATCACAATGCCTTGCCCAGACTACATTTTTTTCTATCGTGAAAATTAGGCTACTTCCCAGTTATCCCTTCTAACCAATATATCTCCATCTGTGATCTTTCCTAAATTCAATATTAGTTATTCTCATTTATATTTGATCAGTGAACTAAGTACTTATTCTTTTGTAATATATATATATATATATATATACACATATACATATACACATGTATGTATATATATGGCCTGCATATACATATTCATTTTAATATATATATATACTAAGCTATACATCACTGTATAGACTATATATATATATATATATATATATATATATATATATATGTATGTATGTATGTATATGTATATAGCCTGAACTTCTGGCATAGGTCTACAACCTCAGATATTTTGGAAGGAAAGGCAGAATAATTAGTCTATACAGTGATGTATAGCTTAGTAAGACATTCTTTAAAAAAAAATGAAAACAGGTATGAGAATACAGTTTAGTTGAGGTACAGTGTTGGTCTATCATGTGTAAAACACTAATAACACAAATAAAGTACATGCATCTCCTAGAGTTCTTATTTACATGGCCTTAAATCATGCATGCCACTAATTCCCACCATATATTGGTCACTTAATATCTATAAGGCTTTCTACAAAGTGGTTTAGATAGAGTTTCCTATTTCATACCCTCAAATACATTATGGACCATGCTTATTCTCCTTCTATGGATTAGGCTGAGAGAAGAGAGATTATAGAATTTACTCAGGTATACAGGATTTAAAGATATTTTAAATTAATTTATTATTTGACAATTTCCCACAACACAAACCATATATAGGCACACGTGTGTGCATACACATATGTGTGCCCGTGTCCATACACAGCATATTCTGATCCTACTCATTCATCTTTCTTTCACACCCCCCCCCCAGCCCACTACTTCCGATTTCTTCCCCCAAGTCCTCACTCTTCTCTCATGTGTTTTTGATTTGTGACTCACTGGGTTTTACTAGAGCCACTTATATGGTCATGCCTGTGAAGCTACCCACTAGGGCATGAGTAACTAACCAGTAGCTACATACTGAAGCCTTGACTTCCTCTCGTTCCACAATTTCCAGGAGCTCTCCCTGGCAGAGTAGGCTCCCATAAGCATGCTCTCCATCTATGACTTGTTGTTTACTGGTCCAGATTTTTGTGGACCCTATCCAAGAAACCAGAGCAGTTAGGAGTTCATGACTACCATGTCCATATCATTCTCATGGGAATGTTTCTTGTCTCTCCTCTCCATCAATTTGGTCTTACATGCTTTGCCTCTAGGCTTGGTTTTTCCACGAATTAGAGTCCAATCTAGCTTTGCTGGCCTTTTTCACTAGCTGCCACAAGAAAGCTCTGAAATAGAGGAACATTTGAAGAATGCAAGTGAAATAATGATCAGACAGAGTAGAGACTAGAGAGAAATTAAGGAGACCCCAAAGTATGCCAGTTCTCCAATGGCGATCAAACATTGTTTGACTCACATTAGGTCGGTTATTAATGATTTATCTTTCTCACCCCTATGTAACCTGCCAGTTATAAATGAAGGGACTGAAATACACGGGGCTGATTGGCTCTGTTTGCCCAAGTTCATTCTACCAATCTGCAGAAGTAATGTTCAAATTCACAAATATGCAGTTTGGGAGGCAGCGCTATTTCTAACTATTCATACGTTTACGTGAGATTTCACATCTCAAAGCCTTGGTAAGTCTTAAAACCACAAGCATGAAATCACACTACCTGAGTGCCAAGGAGAGGTGTCCAGGTTGATGGTTTCAGTCTTGCCATGCGTTCACGGTATGCTTTGGTTCTTCTCTTATCGTTTTTGCTGTTGTCATTTTGTATGGCAATAATGCATCTTTGAGACGTGGGTGACAGAAGAGTCCTGACGCAATCTAAAACTATACACTTCAGTCTTCCTCGGAGCTATATCATCCTCCATGGGCAGGAAGTTGAATATGGATTGAAAGAACAATATTTGAAATCATACAGCCAAGTAAATACAAGCAGAGAGAATTGCTTATATAACCCTAGAGAATACAGGATTAAATAAGAAGACTTTTTGCACAATTACCCGAGATGGTAATTCTTTGTGTCTTGAGGATATTTTAGGGAGGAAAAAAACCTAATGACGATCTCAAAGACCTTCCCAACAGGCTGCCAGGATTTTTATTCTCATCAATGTGTTTCTATTTTATAGTGAGAAACATTAAAGCTAGTGGTGTGAGTAAAAGGCATTATGTCCAATATTGATATGTCTATACGTGGGTATATGTGTGTATACCTGCATGTGCACATGCACCTGTGTGTGTGTGTCTGTGTGTATGTATAGTAACTTGTACCCATAAAATACATGTGATATTGACAGTAGTTGTACTTTTTGGTACGGCATTGAACCTGAAGCTTAATGATGGGCTAGCATCACTGAATGTCCAGCAAGCTCAAGATATCTGCTTGTTGCTGCACCCCAGTGCTGTGTTTACAGATGTGTGCTGCCAGACCTAGACTTTTATGTGGTTTCTTGGCATTCACAGTGAAATACTAACATTTTTGACAGGTAACATTGTACCCAAAGAGTCAACTCCTCAGCCTATAGGTGTACTAATTCTGCATTATCTATCCTTTAACCTGTGACTCTGACTTCCAACTCCCCTCCCTGATCATCATATGGAGCTACAGGTGATGACAACCATCCTATAATTTTAAGTGAGTTTCATGTGACCCCCTTCATGCACTCAAAACCAGTGGTAGTAGTATGGTTAAAGCTACAAAATTCACTGTTATGCTTACTGGTCATGTTTTATCTCCATGCATTCAGAAGAAATGTCATAAGGAAACGAAGCAGAATGAGTCACGTTGTCATCCCATTTATCTACGAGTTACCGAAATACCAAATACAGAGTACAGGTACTTCGTAGAAAATATAGAATATTTGCACATTCTCAGCACTTACAACAGGTGATACAGTGTTATATTTTCATTCTATGACATAAAAATATTTCACATTGGCTAATTAGTTTGTGAGCAAACTTTCAAAAAAATTTCCAGCATGGTAAGAAAATTAGCCTGCTGAATATAACACTACTAATGGAAATGACAAGAGTAATCACAAAACTGTTTTTCATTCCTGAAATGATTATGATACAATTGTGCATGCAGTATTATTAATCTCTCATCATGTTGTAAGTTTAACATTAAACTCATTTAAGATACAAGTAAATTAAATCTCAGCCATGCCAGGTCACTTTCCCAGCATTTGCTTTTCTGCTTTCAAAATCTATATTCTTCCACCAGACTTCCTTGCACTATTATAATTGGTAATTTTTCTGCCCAGCTGATTCATTCTCCTCTGCCCCTGACATACATGTCATATCTGGTGGGACCTATTTATTTGTTGAACCAAGGAAGAAAATGAAATATTGAGGCCCCTGACTTACCATGCTTTTGTGTGTTTATTTTCTGATATCCCCATTGTTCACTGAAAACATTACATTGAATTGTATTCAGTATGCCTAACTTTTGAACATCTCAGTTCAATACCTCAATATACTGCAGAGTATCTGTTTGGGTCTTTTCATGAACTCAGCCAGAGCTGCAACCCAGCACAATGAGAGAGAAATGTACTGTCTTTGACCAGCCAAGGAAAAGATCGAATTTCAAAATTCAAAGCAAAGTTTCTTTAATGCACATGGCTTTTACAGTATTCTCACATGGAAAGAATATGAGCAAACCCTTCGCAACCGGGGGTCTATCCATACTTACAAATGGAAAAAGACCACATGGATGGCTGTGGTCTTAAAAGCTTAAAAGTAGCCTGACTGTGTAGCCTTGCATTCTGAGCACCTCTTTGCCCACCTCCCTCTCCTGTATGACCTGTAGTAATACGGCGATGCTGAGCTGGGGAAACAAGAGGGCTCTATTGCTGTAGAAGACCTGGGGGAGCAGAGGTCAAATTCCAGCTGCAGCTCCTCAGTCACCTGCACGCATTTGAGCAGGTCTGCCTTACTGCTAGCAGCTCAGTGAAGAAACCAGCTTTACTTCCCCAACAACAACAACAAACAACAGCCACAGCAACAACAAAAACATGTTTCACAAACCTGGAAGCTCTATTGTAGCTGCAGTGCTCTGCATACCTAGGGCACCATGAAAAGGAAATGGGTATTATGTTCAGTACACCACTAGATCCCTTCCCTTGGCACATGTCATTTGAGCAAATCTGTGCTAGCCACTATAATTGAATTTTCTGCTGGTTTTTGGACATAGCACTTCCTGTAAAGTCAGTGGAAATTCTTAATACAAGAGAAAGAACAGACAGGGAAGATACGTCGCCATTTTCCTTCCTATGACACAAAGACAGATGGAATAAACGTGTCAGCCTCCTGGGTTTCAAAAATAAAATCAAACTAGCCATATTCACATTTTACAAGGCTCCACGTTGAGTCGGGTCAAGCTGTTTACCTCAGGGAACAGCTCAAGATCATGACCTTCGGTGTTCTGTCACCTTAGACCCTGACACTCTGTGCTTCGTGGATTCTTTTTACAATGCTATATTTTATGAATCAACTTGAGTACACTGTGGAGCATTCAGATATTTGGCCTGTCAACTGTGTTATCTGTGAGGGTGCTAAGAGATGCGAGATGGGATGGATATTTGAATCTGAAGACTGAACAAAAATATATAATTCTCAATTATGAGGCAGCAACCCAGCTTACTTAAAGCAGAAATAAAAAGGTAGATAACGTAAGAAAGAGTTCTCTTTCTGTCTTTCTCTCCCTGGGCTGGGACATTTCATCTCCTGTCTCCAGATTCAACTCTAATATAGGTGTAAGCCTTTAGCTTCCCTGATTCCCAGGTCTTTAACCTTGAACAGCAGCTGTGTCCCTGCAGTCCCAGGTCTCTCACTTGCTAACTCATTATCTTGGACTTGTTAGGTACATGATAACATGAACAAATCCATTAGCTAAGACATATGAGTTTGTCTTTCGGCCATTTCCACACAAACGCCTTTAATTCTCTTCCTTTCAGGAAAGGTTCACGGACATTCTAGCATGGAGGAATAGAGGATTAGGAGAAGTTCTCACCTTTTCCCAACTTTGCAGACTACTGAGGGAGATAGACAGAATGGATGGCTGAAGGTGGGGTAACAGGGACCCTGAACTCAGAGTTCAACCCTCAGCCTCCTTAGCAGCATTTTACTGAATTGCCTAGTGGTCTTTTTCCTCAGCTCTGCCCCTCTCTCCTAATACTAGCATGGAATCCCAGCCAAAATGTCTTCCCTAATGATATTTCTGGCCTCATGCACTGATGTAATGACAGCTATGAGGAATGTTCCATCCCAGAAAGGTCAGAGCATAGTGCAATCCACAGACAGGCAGCCACGCTGCACAAACACACAGCTGAAACAGATTTTCACCCTTCCACCTTCACCACAGGCTGATCACAGATGTTGTACTCTGACTGGGGCTGATAGTAATGGGAGAAGAGTGGAAGTGAGAATCATTATAAGGAAGACCTCTTATCAGATTTCCCTCTTCTCCCTGTCAGTCTCTGAAAACATATAGCCTGAATGTTTGAGGTCTGCATTTATTGGACAGCAAACATCTAATTAAATGCGTAATGCTGTAGCTCATGTAACAGAGATATAAAAAACACGAATTACATATGTATCAGCCAAACTCCCCTTTCATATTATACATTTCTTTGTTTCTTTAAAGAGGTAAATCTTTCTTGTGGAGTTTATGTGAATGACTGTTAAGCACCTGCTTTTAGACAGACGCTTTAATGAGCACTGACAATATAAATGTAATAAGTCTAAATATGCTAGCTTGGGTCACCTATCATTTATTGGGGAAAATGAGATGCAAACAGGGCTGTGCTATACTGTAGCCTTCCTCTGTACATAATTTAAGAATACTTGGAAAAAATAGTTTAAAGAAGTTTAGCATTAGAACTAAGCATGCTTAAATCAGTACTTCTGAGCTTTATTTACAGTGTGGGAAAGTAACTGCTCTGAGCTGGTCACTCACTTGAAAATGGGACAGTGTGACAACTAGAATCTACCTACTAAAGTTGGAGGAACAGCTGGGGAAGGGCCATCAATAAGACCAGTAAGGACCACAATGTCACCTCTTTTGCACCTGCCTGCAGTGCTGTGTCCTGACCCTTCCTCAGTGTCCCTTCTGCTTCACCATCACATCTGTGACATTTCATTTTGTCCTTGCCACTGACAGAAATTAATAAAGTCACTGGAACCACTGTGCAGGACTCAGTTTTTCTGCTCAGAACAAACCTATTAGCACCTCCAGGCTCATCAATTGTGACAAATGGCCACTGAGGTGAGGCAGTGATTGTGACAGTGCTGTGCACAATATGAAGCCATTCTGAATATCTGCCACACTTTAAGACAAGACTCTCAAAAATGGATCATGGGATTGTAAGTACATCAGTTCTGTATGTTCAGGATATACTTTATATGTCATCTTTTTGTTGCTATAATAAAATAATCATGACCAAGACATTTTATGGAGCAGTTCATTTTAGTTTGGGCTCTAGAGAGATGGGAGTCCATCATGGTGAGGGGGAGCATGGTGTCAGGAGTAGGAGGGTGAAGAACCGCATTTGCAACTCTTAACATGAAGCAGAGAGAGTGAACTGAGAGTGGGCTGGGGCTATAAATTCTCAAGCCTCCACCCCTCCAGTGAAGGGCCTCCCCCAACAAGACTTTACTTCCTCCCACTACCAAGTATTCAAAAATTTGAGCCAGTGGGGGATGTTTCTCATTCAAGCCATGATAATGAGTTTCTAAGCATTTATTATTATGGATATTGTAAAATCTATACATCATTAGGATATTTAATCTAAAACCATAAGGAAAAGGAAAGGGAAGTAAAACTACTCTTTATATTTTACACACTCATCCCATTGAGACCGTGGCATGGTTCTTTACATTTCAAGGCTTGGTTTGGTTTGAGTTACAAATTAAATGTATCAACATTCAGTTAATCTGTTCAATATCGTCCTGAAAGCAAGTAGGTAGTGTAAGGAAGAGGAAACTCAAATAAAGGGGGTATGGAAAAGAGAGAGCTCTTGGTTTTGTCTAATGTGAAACCTAAACCAATACTAATTGTGTTACATTCTTGGAACTGAGTGCTAAAAGAGAGATGGTATGTTTTCAATCCTCAACATGTTTATAATTTTTATAAGTAAGTAAGAGCTGGCCTCCAATATTTCCTGCTCAAAAGTCTAAATAATCATCTTATCACCTATCAGCTGAATGACTTAAAGATTGGAGCAAAAAGATGTTGGAGATGCTGAGGGTGTGTGTGTGTGTGTGTGTGTGTGTGTGTGTGTGTGTGTGTGTGTGTGTGCTCTGTTTCCAACACTCTAACAAGATGTACTAAGAATCTCAGCAATCTTGAAGAAACATCAGGATTGCAGGCAGCAAGCAATGCCAGGAAAGAGCTCCTGAAGCTGCTGCCTTGGGAAGACAAAGAACTTCTGAAGATTCAAATAACCCAGAAGCCTTGAGGAATCTATAGAACTGAAAGTTTTAATCATTGTCTTAATTTCAGATCCAACAAAGTCTATACAACAATTGAATATAACATATTATTTCCTCCCCACTGAAAAATCACAGCTCCTCTTACTATGGTTGCTACCAGAACTCAAAAAAGTTACCAGTTATACTGTAGAATTATTGATTTCACCATTAACTCATGTTTTTAATATAATAATGAAGTCATATTTATCAATATATCACAGTTTTATTACTTTTACTATTTCATAGCTGAATTCAATTTAATCTACATTATTCTATGTTGTATGTAATGCAATAGAAATATTGTTTTAGAAATATTCTGAAAATGAAACCACAATCTTAAAGTCATCCATGGTATTGTGGTTTACATTTCCCTTAACTATTCATGTGATGAAACTGACTTAAAAGGAAACTAAGTTCCTCATTGGGTCACCTTCATGGTAATCTCCAAGTGAGAGCTACTATGAAGGGAATGGATCTGTGGCCATTTCCTTCCACACATAAACTTTTGCTATGATATAAAGCCATGGTCCCACTCAACATCCTCAACAGAGGCCAAACCAATGGGGCCACCTAATCTTGAACTTTGAACTTCCTGAACTATCCCATATATCTTCATCAACAGTCAGTCTTTAGTATTTTATTATGCTAATAAAAACAAATATAATTATCAAAAAAAAAAAAAAAAGAGCTTCTATCTCAGTTACCACAGAAAAGATGTTCACAGTGGCTTTTAGAAGTCTAGCTAAATAGCTCGGGTGTGTTTGGAAGGTTAAAAAAAAAAAAAAAAAAAAAAGACATGGCTCTACTTTATTTTGTTACATGGGTACATAAAGTCTCAAATAATCAAAAATCCAGATCCAAATTTGCTGGTTTTGGATAACGTGCTAGTTCATTTTAACTGTGGACCTGATATCATCCTGAATCAGCCGGGAAAAAAATCTTAATGAGGAATTGTCCAGTTCAGTTTGGCTTGTTGTAACATCTGTGGGAGATTGTCTTGTTTGCTAAAGGGGCAGCACCATTCCGTAGGCATGGGGATTCTTAAGCACACAAGGCAAAAAAAAGTTAAGTGAAAGAAAACAAGCAAGCACGCTAGGATACATTTATTGTATCTTTTCTCTGACTGCCTGTGTAACTAACTATTTGAGTTTCTAATTTTTCATGCCCAAAATAATTGACTATAACTTGAAATTGTGAGCCAAGTAAATTTGTTCTTTCACTGTGTTGTTTTTTGTCAGGATGTGCTATTAGGAAAAGAAATAAAATCAAGACAAAAATTGGTACGGAACAAGTGGAGCCATTGCTGGAACAAATTTGATTATGAAAGATCAAGAGTGTCATGAAGAGCTACTAAGAACTGGAGCCTGGGGTGGCAGCGTTGGAGTTTCTGAAGAGAAACTGTGAGAGGCTATTGGTGAATCACATTGGGACTCCTGGATAATAGAGATTCCAGGACAATTGTCCACTAAAGAGAGCTGTGGGTAGAGAAAAGAGCTGGCCTATGAGGGAAGCTGTGTGCACTATAGGGTGGAGTTAAGAAGTGGGCCTACATAAGCCTCTTGAGTCCCAGACTATTAAAATGTGGTTTAGTACCAGGTATTGGACAATAAACTGCATGATTTGGATTTGGATTGCTGGATAATTGGTACAATTGTTTGTGAGAGTGCGTGTGCTGGCATATATGTGTGCATGTGCGTGTGCGCGAGTGCGTGTGCGTGTGTGTGCGTGTGTGTGTGTGTTTCATGTCCTGATTTTTCTTTTGAAATAGACAAACATATAATTCATTTTTTTTTCAGTTTTATAGATGATCACAAGTAAGTAACTTTGAACTTCTAAAGTGACTTTGGGCTGATAAAGAGACCTTGAAATTTTAAAGCATTAGAATTTTTAAAACTGGGACTGTGTTTATGGGTCTAGTTGACAAGGGTAAATTATGCAGGTTAGTTTTTAACTGTCTAATTGACAAAAGTTAGAATCACATGGGAAGAGAGTCTTAATGCACAGTTACCCGGGTCAACTTGGACTATGGACATGTCCTTGAAATATTTTCTTGATTTTCAATTGATTAGGGAGACCTGACTCATTGTAGGTGACACCATTTTCTAGGCAGGGTTTCCCAACCTATGTAAGACAGAAGTAAGCTGGATGAACACCGCAGGAATCCATTGATCTTGGCTGTGCATGTGATATGATGAGCTGCTTGAGTTCCTGCCTTGACTTCCCTGAAATGAACAGTTACTTGGAATTATAAGTCAAATAAACCCTTTTCTCTCCTAGGTACATTATTGTCTCGATATCTAGTCAAGCTAACGGACGTGAAAGTAGAAATGGTAGCCTAGTTTGGGAAATTACCCATGTTAAGAGTGACCTGGGTTACTTTCAGCTTTCTGCTACAGCATGGGGGTGTTAATATGATGCACGTGTGTCTGCAGTAGCCTCAGGCCACTCTCATTGTTTCTCCAATAGCAAATAGGATGACAGCCTTCTAAGTTGCTGTCCTTCACTATGATAGAAAAGTCTTTAAGATCCCTGGAAACTTCTTCTGAGGACTAGTTGGCTAGAATTTTGTCACGAGCCTATCCACCATCAACAAACAACAAGAATGATGTACGTGGCAGAACTAACCCTGCCCTCTCAGGTGTAGAATCAGCTTTCACAATTGTGTCGTGTGCTTACTGGGGAGAAAGAGAACAATGAACTTTGTGTGGGCTAGCATGGTGTTCTGGGACTCTGCGGGCACAGCCACAGCTTGTTGCCTGAAGTCCTTCAGATGCTGTTGTATTCTCCTGTTGAAACCTCTGCTGGTTCATTTTTCCAACATGTGCACATACAACAGTGCCAGGAAGGGGACCCAAGGTTGTATCTAAGTGCTTGCCTGGCATGTACAAGGCTCGAGATTTGACTCCAAGCCCCACAAATGCAGGACAAAAAGAGCAGTAACAAAATGTTAGGGGAAGGAGTATGGTACATTTTTCTCAAAAAAGTAGTAAATGCTTATACATTTTTTAAAAACTAATGAACCAAAAAATGGCTTAAAGGTAAACTAAATAAAGTAATCAATTACTGAGGCCACTGAGTAGGGTCTGTGCATCTGAAGTCTCAGGACAATTGGATCATACTATAAGCAAACTCCCTTATCTTCCCCATTTTACTTTGTAAGGATTCCTCATGTTTTAATGCTCCTCCCCAGGAAAAGCCAGGGAAACATTACTAATTGGGAATACAGAAATTCCAGACGGTTATGTTCACTCCCAGTCCAGTTCCAATAACTGCGTAGCTTCCTCATACACACACACTGTTGTTTGTGACTAGAAAAAATAATGATTTGCATTCATAGTGCTTTAATAGAGCTCTATAAGCCTGAGCCATATACATTAAATGAATATCTTAAAATATTTTTACTTCTCCTTTCTTTATCTAGGAGAAAGGCAATGCAGGTTCAGGGTCCATTATTTCAGCAAAGCAAGTGAGACATATTTTGTGTATTCAACAGATATTTTCAGAACAAATACACAAAAGGTAGACAATAGGTCAACTTAATCTTTTCATTTCAAAGAAGTAGCTGCAGCTATACATTTACAGTGAAATAAAATTTAAGATTGAGCGTGAGCTCGTCTTTGCTCTATTCAATCCAGAAACACAATGGATAAGCAAGCAGAATTCCACTGTCAACAAGGACAGCACAGGTGACCAAATTCCAACCAGAGTTAAATAATGGAAACTGCAATGTGAATTCTGCCCGTTTCCTTCTATCCCTGTCATCTTCACCAAGACTCAGTCGAACAAGCACTCAGTACCAAGGAGTTTGTGATTGATACTCAAGATGTTTGAGAAACAACATGCTCACATTCCTTCTCTCTCTGCACAACACAGCTCTTTTTCTCGTCACTTCTTAGTTTTCTTCTAAAGCCAGTGTCTTTCTAGAATGCTTTCATTCAAATTGTAAAGTTCATTAGAAGGCAAATATTGAATTCCCTGGAGGTATTCATGGGAAGATAAAATCCCCTCGCTATACATTCTGTGTTAACTCTGAACACTGGGTGACAGAGCCCACCTCTGAGGATCCTAAGTCCTAAATGGACCTTTCATTTATAAGGTCCTTCAGGTTATTTCTGCCTGTCCTAAATTTATAAGATGACAGCACGTTCTACATTTCTGTGTTTTCCTATGGGCTTAGGTAAATGACAGACTGGTGCATATATAGTCACATTGTCACACCCTACCACCCTTCAGTTCACTTGCTTGAAGACAGACTTTGCTATTGGCATATAGAAAACTGACTATTCAAACAATTAGTAGAGAAAGACAAAATGGTGATTGCAAGGGGGGAAAAAAAAGCAAAATGGAAGTCTGTTAGACATCAGGAAAAACAGTCACCAAGAAAATGGTATTGTTTTCTTGCAAGGTGTGCAGAAGGTGTAAGGAATAAATTGGCCACTATTGACAGATTAATGATAGTGGCATCTGCTAGGAGCAGGTGGTGGCTCACAGCATCCATGAAGATGCTCCAGGAATTGGATAAGACACATTCATTTTTATTTGATTTTTCTACTTTCAACTATTATCTTGAACTTCAGCAAATGATCATGCTCTTGACAAAGGCCTAAAGTATCAGAATGGTGTAGTAAGACACTTCCTCCTCCCTGGTTAGCTTTTCAGAGGGTGAAACCCTCAAGACAGCATTTAGGCCTAGGGTTCTGGGCTCAAGCTTCTAATATATTAACTAGAAAAAAACCATGATCCATAGCTTTACTGCTGTATTTGAAAGATAATGATTGTCTCAGTAACAGTCACTCAACTAGGAATGATGTCTGTTTTTATGGATGAGTTAAATGTGCATCTCTTTGATTCCCTCCTAATGCTCCCCCAATATACCATCTTCTGTCTGTCCAGGGACAACCTCTCAGAGTGTTGTGCTGGAGCTAGGATCATCTAATCAAATGCAGTGTCCACATCTGTACTGTCTGGGCGATCACTGATTTATCCTATAATGCCCAGGGGAATTGGTAAGAGTGCTACATTTTCGACTTATGAAAATGCACCAAAATGGCTTTATATCATGGGCTTCTGCCCTTTGCCGTATGATATAGAGGTATACAAATATTAATATGCGATACTCACTGAATTCTCTCCCCCCTCCTAGCTCTTACTATTTTGTTCATGCCTGTCATCCTCCTACCTTAGTCTCCCAAGCAGCTGTAAGTAAGAGCACTATACATCATCACACATGGATGAACACTGGTTTGATGGAGGCAGCTTCCCACACATTTGTCTGTGTTGTCTCATTTCAAAGTTCTGCTAGAAGGGCAATAAAAATCATGTGAGTCAGTTCATATAGTTGCTGAGGACAGCAGAGAAGACATAGCCAATGCTCTGCAGATGTTTTCTTCTAGTGCTGCTGTCATAATTATGCCAGAGTTTGAATGGCCGCATTCCCAAATTCAAGTGCTGGAAACATAATAATTAAAGTTTCAATGTTAGGAGATAATGCCAAATGATAATGTCTCAGATCAGGGGCAATTCAGGAAGTAGCCCTGCTTCTCATTCTTCTGTCATGAGATCAGATTCTCGTCTTCCTTCCAGAGGATGCAACAGCCAAGGTGCCAACACTGAAGTGATCGCACCCTTGTGGTCCAATCCTGCAGCCTTCTCCTCTCCTCTCTGCTTGCCTCCCCATTCTCCCACCTCTCTCTCTCTCTCTCTCTCTCTCTCTCTCTCTCTCTCTCTCTCTCTCTCTCTCTCTCTCTCTCTCTTCTCTCCCTCTCTCTAGGAGTGCAATGTCCAGTCTCTCCTCCTCCAGCTCCCTCCTCCCATCGATGTTCAATTAGAAACCCAATAGCCGGGTTGGAGTCCCCAGTCTGTTTCCTGAATTCCAGACCCAGGATGGCTCCTCTCAGTCTATCCCAATGCCAACCTCAGGCGGGTATCCATGGTGTTTCCAAGGGGCAAAGCCTGGGGCAAAACCTGCCATCCTTCCACACCTCACAGGACCTTTCTTCTGTGGGCAAGTATTCTTCTCTTTTGAAGATGCCTCCCAGGACTGTAATGCGGACATGCTCAGTGTGCTTCTCATCCTGTTGCTGTCTTTAACTCAGGGCAACCTCATCTGCTGTTCTCTGCTTTCTACAATTTTGAAAGAGTGAGAAGCATTTATTTGCATGATTGACTTTTCTTTTATTTATTAGCACACATTAAATGTACACAATAATGGGTCTACTGAGATGTTCTTACATATATGCCATCTATTTTGATTTAATAAACCCTCACCCCATATCCTCTCCTGTACACCCTATACCTTCCTGCTGGTACTAAATAGTACCTTTCTGGTTTCAAGTCTTATTTTTTTTTTTGACACATAAATTCCACACTAGAAAAAAAAAACATGTAGAAAGAATCTCTTGTGTAGTGTATGGATTCAAACCTGCCCATAGAAAAACCTATGGCCTGTGGCTGAGGCAGGAAGTAGGTGGGACTTCTGGCAGGGAGAAGGGGTTCTGGGATAGAGGCAGGTGCATTAGATTTAGTCACCAAGATGGGAAGAGGATGGACACATGGTGCCTGAGGCCAGGTAACCAGCCACATGGCAGAATGTAAAGTAGTATAAATGAGTTATTTTAAGTTATGAGCTAGTCAGAGAAGAGCCTAGCTATATAGCCTCTGTATTTGTACCTAATAATTAAGTTTCTTGAATCATTATTGCAGGAGCTTGGGAATGGGAGGAAAGACCTTCTCCTACAAAAGAAACACAATATTTGTCTTTCTCAGCCTAGTTTATTTGCTTAACACAATAATCTCCAATTCTACACATTCTCCTGCAAATGACATGATTTCAATCCTCCTCATGATACTTATATGTAAAGAATGTTCTAGAATGTAACACATAAATATTTTCTTTATCAATTAATATATATATTAATTCTAATTCCATTACTTAGTTTATTGATAACAGTCCATATTCAGTGCCCAAAATATAGTAAATTCTCAATAAATAGGTGTTGATTAAATGAATGAAACCCATGTATATGCTTTCTTACTGACATCTTCATAACTACAGCTTTTCAATGATGTAATTTCTCAAAGAAAATTATTAAGTATTATGAAGAAGAGAAATGATACATTTATATTAACTTAAAAAAATCACACAAAAAATAAAATCATTTTAATCCAAAGAAGTAATTTCATTTCCAAAGTTCAAGTTCTACTAGAACCTTGTTCTTTTTATGTGACCAACCAGGGCAAGATGCCTGAATCCAGGGCAATCGAGGTGTTTTAACCTCAGTTTTCCTCTCCTGGTCATTTCAAGAGAATGTCTGAAAGTCACATTTTCAGCAGAAAAAAAAGCCAGCTTCTGTTTTCACCAAAGTTTTCTTTAAGGTTGTGTAATAAGTACTTGTCACAAATACTTGCTACACTAATTACCCACTAGGGTGTAGTCAATGCAAGTATTGACTGGAAGGAAAGTCAGCAGATTCTAACTGGCATGATGGAACAGACCACAGCAATGTGACTGTGACTTTAAAATGGAATGCTGAGTGAGAACAAAGGAAGATAAGAGTCTGTATCCTATAATGGATGTGGAACATATATCATTAAAACTCATGCTCTAAAGGGATGTATACACACCCAAAGACAGAGATCAAACAGATTAAAATTACTGGGTTTTGGGGGGCACAGGGGAGAAGAAGGAAAAGAATAAAAATGAGAAATGAGGAAAAGAAGAAATTACTAAATACAGAGGATACCTTGTATGAATGAGAAAGATGACAGAATACACCAGATACAATCTAAGGTTTTAAAAAGTGCATAAATTGCATGGGCACGGGTCTGGGCAGCAGGTACTGGTCCGCCGGGTTCGAAAGATGAGGTCCTCAATTCACTCTGAGGAGGATGATTGTGTTCCAGAGCTACAGAGAAATGTTCATCCCTGAGAGCGGCCTAATTGGGAGGAGATACTTAGCACAATGCATTAGAAATACCCAAGCTGAGATCATCCAAGATGGCGTCGATCACACACTGTGTCTGATCTGTGAAACAGCAGTGACTGCACAGCCACCAAAGAACCATACTGGTAGCTCCAAAACACAGTGCTGGTGTTTCCAAGAAAGGAATAAACCCTGTCATGTGGATCATCCATGCCCTCCCACCCCAGGACCATGGGACCATGCCCAGGTGAGCTCCCAGGGAACCTGGGCTGCCTCCGCTGCCACCTCCACTGCATTTCAGGTTACTCCCTAGTGCAGTGCAGGCCAAGGAGATGGCTTTGAGGAAGTGGGTGCCGCCTGAGTAGAGCCCAAGCAAGGACTGTACCACCCACACCACAGGCCTCACAGACCTCTCATGGGACAGAGCTGAGAACTGGATCATGCAGAGGGGCAGCACCAAGGCGGGGGCCCATGGTGGATGGAGCACTAGATAGAAGCAGAGACTTGGGAAGTGCGAATCAACAGAGCAACAAGTTTCCCAGGACAAGAAGCTGAGCTGGGCCAACATCAATGGTTTCTGCGAGCTACTCAACAAAGACTTTGAGGTCCCTCCACTTGCCACCTGCTTGACGGCCCACAAGATGCAGTACTCACAGGAGTAGGAGGCCATCCTGGCAATGATAGCCAGCAACAATCTGGCAAACTGAACCGGAGCAGGAGAGCTGGCCCAGAGGACATGGAAGCAGGAGAGCTGACCCTGAGGACATGGGAGCCTAAGAGCTGGCCCTGCCTTGAGGACACAGGAGCTGGAGTGCTGGCCCTGACCTGAGGACACAGAAATGGGAGAACCGGCCCCACCCTGAGGACATGGGAGTGGGAGATCAGGCACTGACTTGAGGACACAGGAGAAGGAGAGCGGCCCCACCCTGAGGACACGGGCGTGGGTGAGGCAGCCCTGCTCTGAGGACATGGGAGCAGGAGAGCTGGCCCTGCCATGATGACATGGGAGCGAGAGAGTGCGTCCTGCCCTGAGAACAAGGGAGTGGGACCTGATCCAGGGCTCTGAGTATACCTCACCCCAACATCTACCCTATGTATGACCTGCTGGAACACATGAAAGGGCCGGACCTGCAGATTCAAAAATCAAGAATCTCCTTGACACACAGCAACAACGGGATATATGACAGCAGTCCCAGTGAGGATCCATAACTATAGCGTAGGCCTCCAACCAGACCCATGACTCATAGCAATGAACATTTGAAAGTAAACATATGTGGACAAAAGGCTATACTGCATGATACACTACAGCTTCTGTGACAAAATTTTTTTTCTCTGTTTGTTTTCTTTTACTGGGAGGAGGAGAGGGATTTTGGTGCATGATGTTTAAATCACAGACAATCAATAAACGTTAAAAAAAAAAGTGCATAAATTGGTAAGGTGTGAGAAATAATATGAGGAAACGTGGCCGTAGCTCTAACTGTAGATAATCTGTGTTCTTTGGAGAGTAGGAAGCACAACAAAGAGCAATTATAGCCTGAAGTTACGAAGAGGAGGCTGGAGAAAACAGCTACGGAATTAATTTAGTTCTCCAGCGGTGTTCCACATTGATGAGCTGTGTGGGTGTGTACGTTGTTCCCACATATCTGCAATCCTTCAGCTAAGGAGACAACAGAACAAAATTACATATGTCTGTGGTCAGAAACACAAGGATCAATTTAGGGGATAGGTTTTGGGGCTTCTGGAAGGTAGGATTGCTCCCTCAGGAGCAAGAAAACTGACTATGGGAATGGGGAATCCAGGGTGAGAGTCAAGTATGAGCTGATGAAGTAGGCATTTCTAACATTCCTACACCCAAGGGCAGGCAGGAAGTGGCATTTTTATTTTCAAGTTTCCTACATAATGATGTAAAGCATGGTTAAGATAAAAAAAATTTTGTTTCATTTAAATTTTATTTCAAAATTAATGTCTATTGCACTAGGAATATGGCTCCGTGAGCACAGTGCCTGCTGCATATGCGTAGGATCTGAGTTTGGATCCTCAGAAGACAGGTGTGGTAGCAGGCCTATAGCCTCAGGTTGTCAGAGAACAGAGATAGGTGGATCTCCAAAGCTCATTGGCCAGCCAGACTAGCTAAACTAATGAGCCTTTCATTTAGGAAAGACGATGTCTGAAAAGATAATGGTGGAGGAAAATTTAGAAAAGATACTTAACAAACCCTAGGCCTCCATTCACACTTGTGCCTACCAACACACACATGTGCATGCACATACAAACACACACACACATACACACACACAGAAGCAAGCAGGGGTACTTTGTAAATAACAAGGGCAAAAAAGGAAAAATTTCAAAATTAGTGCACCATCATAACTATTTTACTATATATGCTCTAGTGCTTTTTGGTAAAATTACACACACACACACACACACAAACATAATCACATTTTATTTTTGGCCACTGATTATCAGTATTTTAGCTTCTTGTTTAGTTACTATAAACACTTTACAAACATTTATAAGTGTGTTTCTTAGCCTTCCTATTGCTATGACACTTTAATACAGTTCCTCATATTGTGGTGGCCTCCAACCATAAAATTATTTTCATTGCTACTTCATAAAAGTAATTTTGCTACTATTATGGATCATAATGTAAATATTTGTGTTTTCAGGATCTTGGGCAAACCCCTGTGATAGGATTGTTCAACCCTCAAGGCAGTTGTGACCCATAGGTTGAAAACTACTGATTCAAAAGTATCTACAAGGTCTGACTGTCATTACATTGAGATAAATAACACAAACTGGCATAACTTCTCTCACATTGATAACTTTAGAATACTTAATTTTCCTCTCATAATATAATTATTATTCTCTATAGTAAAAAGTTTGTCTTTCTGTCAAAATACTTCCTTAAGAGAGATAATTGGTGAAAATTAATGAGAACAATAACTATAAACATTTTAAAATTTAGATTGATCAGACACTGAGGGAGTGTCCAACAAAGTCTAACCAATGCCTGGCACAACTCAAGGCCCACCCCATCTAAGGGAACCAACTTGCTTAATGTCTTTAGTCACCAGAAAAATGCAAATCAAAATGACTCTGAGATTCCATCTTACACCTATCAGAAAGGCTAAGATAAAAAAACTTTAGTAACACCACATGCTAGCAAGGATGTGGAGAAAGGGGAACACTCCTTCATTGCTGGTAGGAGTGCAAACTTGTACAATCACTTTGGAAATCAATTTGGTGCTTTCTCAGAAAGCAGGAAATAGGGTTACCTCAAGACCCAGCTATTCCACTGCTTGGAATATACCCAAAAGATGCTCCAGCACACAACAAGGACATATGCTCAATCATGTTCATAGCAGCCTTATTCATAATACCCAGAACCTGGAAACAACCTAAATGTTCTTCGATTAAAGAATGAATAAAGAAATGGTGGTACATTTACACTATGCAATACTACTCAGCTTTTAAAAACAAGGAAATCCTGAAATTTGCGGGCAAATGACTGGAACTAGAAATCATCATCCTGAGTGAGTTAACCCAGACCAAGAAATACTCAAATGGCATATACTCACTTATAACTGGACATTAGTCCAAAATGGATTTCCCATGAAAGTCTTCACTTACCAGAAGATTGGGATAGATGCAGAGACTTCATATTGGTACTCTAGGAGAAGTACGGGAGAATGAGGAAATAGAAAGATCCATAGGGTCTTAGAAACCTACAAGAACATCATAACAGGTGGATTTGGACCCAGGGGGTTCTGCACCAACCAACGACAAGACATGAAGTAAACATTGAGCCATATTCAGATCTAGCCAATGGACAGGACATTCTCCACTGTTGTGTGGAGAGCAGGCACTGACTCTGACACGAACTCTGGTGCCCCATATTTGACCACTTTCTCTTGATGGGGAGGCCTGATGGCACTCAGAGAAAGAATATGCAGACTACCAAGATGAGACTTCATAGGATGTGACCATATGGTGGGAGAGGAGGTCTCCTACTGTCACAGACCTAGGGGAAGGGAATAGGGTGAAAGAGGGAGGGAAGGAGGAACAGGAGGATACAAGTGAGGGGATAACAGTTGAGATATAATCTGAATAAATTAATTAAATTTTTTAAAGGGGAAAAAAAGAAGAGCAGGTCAGTAAACAGTGCCCTCCATAGTCTCTTCAGTTCCTGGACATGAAAGACAAGTACACCTTTTCTTCCCACAATGCTTTTTGCAATACTGTTTTGTCACAGTAATAGAAATCAAACTGGGACACAGCAAAGGATATAAATGATGTGTGTGAGGCATTGCCACATGAGACCAAAGTGTGCTAAGCATGATTGTGCATAGACATCATATGCTGCATTGCTGAATGTCAGACCCCAGAGTTGACTCAAACATCCTGATCCAGAAGATTTAAAATCTGGATTTTTTTTTGTTGTTCTTTGCTTGTTTTTTGTTTTGGTTTCGATTCAAGACAAGGTTTCAGCCTTGGCTGTCCTGGACTCGATTTATAGACCAGGCTGGCCTCGAACTCACAGAGATCCACCTGCCTGTGCATTCCTGAGTGCTAAGATTACAGGTATGCACCACTGCACACAGCTTAAAATCTGCGTCTTAAAGTCTCCCAATTTGACTAAGCCAAGAACCTTCAAGAATGCATGTAGTAAAGTTTGAGATATAGAGACACTAGGATGGAATTTTTATACAGATAAAGTTATTACAAGTACAGGCATTCCTTGTTCCTTACTGCAAAGAAAACATGAAGACCTTATTAGTCTGAAAACTCTATCTTGAATATGAACAATTTAAATCTGGGGTAGTGAACCCAAACCAGAAATGCCTAAATTAAAAACTAACTGAAACAAAAAGGTAAAGAGCAAATGTTTCTTTCATGTCTACCTACTAGCTAGGCAAATAAGACAGTGAAGCTGGGATTTTAGAAGACTAAACTCTGGTGGGATCACTCACTCTATAGGAAGACAGAAATGGCTTTTTGAAGCATTGGCACTTCAACTTGTTCTGTATCTGGGAAGTCTTTTTTCCTATTCATTTGAGGCTCCTTTCTAGGGCCTATGTAATGATTTTTTTCATTCTTCCTGTGACGCAACAGAATGTTCAGCTCTGTTTCCTTGGGTTCAGCTCATTGTTGCAGGGCAAACAGAGGGTCCAAGGGCAGCCACTTCAAGCCTTATGCAGTGATCTAAAAACCTCTCATCCTAACACAACACTCTACCACTGCATACAACCTGCCTGGTAGTTGGGAGCTGTCTGTGGTCCTGGCCATAGCACACTGGACTGGAAGTCACTGAGAGAACAAAGGCAGGCTTAAGGAAGCAAGCAAGCAGTTTCAGTGACATTTATATTCTTGTTTCTAGATTTTTCCTAGGTTCACTGTTTTCTTGTCCCTTCAACTGACTATTCCATGATGATTTCTCCTTTATTTATAAACTAGTGTGAGTTAAATTCTTACTCTGCATTCATTCATCATTACAGTGAGTGTCACTTCATGATCCAGCCTTTTCTACCTGTGGTCTTTGTGGCACATGGGTATGACAAGAGAAGAGATGCAGGTGTTACTCAGTCATATGAAGGCACCCAGCTTCTGAAACATGCAGATGTATAGTTTTGGGGAGAAAAGGAAAGGCAAAATACTGTAAACCATTCAGTTTTCACCTACAGAGGTGCACACCAACAACCAATTTACACCATAATATAAAGAAGAAAGTAGAATGTTGTAATTAAAACTGAGTCTGTGGATTCCTCTTGCCCATGATAAAATTCTGGCTCTGTCATGTGTTACTTATAAGCTTATCATGGGTGTGTGTGTGTGTGTGTGTGTGTGTGTGTGTGTGTGTGTGTGTGAGCATGCATGTGCAGGCATACTTGATTACTCTGTGCCTCAGTTTCCTCAATTATAATGGGTTCTTGGTAATATACACTTCATGGGTATAAAGCCAAAAAGAGATAATCATTCCACAGCTCTAGGCATAGTGCATGACACATCCAAAGGTACGTGGTGATTACAGTGCTAAAAAGATTGTGGTTCAGGACTGAAGGGAAGTCTCTCTCCATCCCACTGAAGTTATCCTGGAATGCTGGAAGCTGTCTATGATTCTTTGTCTACTCCTTGCTCCTGCCATTCTGAGCATGAGGAGGGATTTTATGTCTAGGTCATTAATCAGTACGGAGTAAGGTGAGGACTATGAAGCAATTCCTTTTATTTCTTTCCTCTGCTTTCCAGAAAAGACCATTTAGTTTAAGTCATTTAGATAAGCCTTGGTAGTCCTATCAAGATCACAGCTTAGTACTATGCTCTAGGTGTGGTCTGGAAGATTCCCTTAGAAGTTTATCTTCGCAGGGGTCATTAAGCAAATAACCTGCCTAACACCTTTCAGAAAACTTTCTTAGCTTATTTGTTACTGCTGTTGATAAGAAATTCAAGTTTCTGTTAACAGTAACTCTTATTACCTAGGAGGAGTGATTAATAGGTAATTTTAATGACTCATGGTATTAGGTGTTTTGAGCCTAACACAAATGACTCATACCCTTAGCACTAAGTAAGAGTCTTACTTATAAAATATTCCATTGCTCATTGCTAACTATACTTATTGACATAAGAACCTATTCAATGCTGTGCACACTACTCAATGCTTCATGAAGGCCATAAATAAACATGCTCATCAAAGTCTTTCCTATGAACCCTGATGCTCTCTCTTGAGAACTCAAGGATCCACAGACTGATCATAAACCAAGTTGGCTGAAGTCCTAATTGTCAAACAATGGCAACTGTAATTCATTAAGAGGCTTTTTTTTCCAAGTTAAATTTACATTCTAGAAGAAAATATACAACCAACCTCATTTTCATGTTAAACCCATCTGCAACTTTTGTTTATTTACAAGCCAAAAAAAAAAAAAAAATAGCCTTTTTTTCCAGAAAATATTATGGAATGTGGATATCTCAACCAAACCGATTTACCTTGAAAATATGTTAATCACTTTTCCCTGATATCCAAGGTTTTATCAGGAGTAGAGCCTTGTCTGATTTTACTTCCTGATACAATATTTATGAAGGCAAGAGATACCCTTATCTATCAAATTAGACACTCTAATTCACCAAACACTTTATCTTCTGGAACGTGAGTTTAATTGGAAGATTTGGGCTTGGGCAGGCCTCACAAAATTACTTCAGATTGTGATCTCTAAGGTTTTGCTTTTATGTCAATCTCTGCAAAGAAAAAAATCAATTCTAACTTCCCCAAAAGTGTTTTGACTTTTCACAAGTAGTGTGACAATGGTTTTATTCAAATTGATGCAGAGTTGAAAAGCCCTTGACATTTTCCCTTAACCAGATATTATTTTTAAAAAATCCAAGTAGCAGGTGTCAGCTTTTATGCAACCAGCCTTCAAATAAGCTTATTTTTTACTTTCCTAAGTTCCCAGTGAGGTCTAAACCTACTTTACAGTCTGTAGAGACAGGCCAGTGCTGCAATGCCACATAAAAACCCTCTGAGCCTTTGTCCCAAGTTGAGTGTTTGGCAGATGTTTGTGTGCTGACTTGAGTAGCATCCTAAAACAGCTTGCCAAGGACACCCCAGAACAAGGGCAATGGTAAATCAAATCCTTTCTCTCTTTGCCTCTCCTGCCCAACTCCATCTAGTCAGGGTGAAATAATGACAGCTGAAACTCCTTGTCAAGTACCCTACAAGGACTTGCATTTACTGCAGAGCCTGTAAAACTCCAATCTCCTGTTTAATAAGGTGGGAGGAGGAGAGAGGAAACATCCCACTGAACAAGGAGCTTCGAGTACTCATTACTGGCAAGTTTCACTCTGTGGCGTTTATAGGACTGATTTGATGTCTGGTGCCTTTAAGTTCTGGCAATCTTTTTTATCGCTTTTTTTTTTTTTTTTTTTTTTTTTTTTTTGGCTTGGTTTGTTCTGTTTTCATACTGTGGTTTGAAGGTTTATCTTCTCTAAAATTCATGCAGAAAATGAATTGTCATCCTGACAGCACTAAGAGATGAGATCTTTAAGACATGATTAGGTCTTGAAGGTGTCACCCTTGGGTAGAAATGGGACCCTATAAAAAGTGAGGTCTGCCTACTCTTTTCATCTCCCACCCTCTTTCCTTCTACCAGGCAACAATGCAGCAAGGTAACCATTTGTGTATGCTTGTGTTTTAACCTTGGAATTGAAAGCCTTAAGTCTCCGGAATAATATTTCCTCCATATTATAATGCGTTCATCTTCAGAAACAAAAACAGTCCAAGGAATTCTGTTGTAAATGTTTTTTTCCTTATCTTTGTTGTTATTTTGTCAATCTTTTCTTTTACTTTACATTACCTTACTGTGTGTGTGTGTGTGTGTGTGTGTGTGTGTGTGTGTGTGTGTGTATCTCCACAGAGACTAGTGGAGTGGATCCCCTGGTGCTGGTGTCACAGGAGAAGGTTAAGTACCCCATGTGGGTTCTGGGGATTGAATTTAACTTAGGGATCACCTGCAAGAGAATGCTCTTAACTGCTGGAAACCTGTCCATCCGCTCATTTCTGCTGCAGAAAACCAAAGGGATGGTTTACATCCCTTAGATTCTTCTATACCTCAGATACTTTTCCAGTTACTTCCATGATACTGTCCAGAGGAGATGACCTGAGGAGAGAAAAACTGTCATCATTAGGATAGATTGCCCCAACTTCCATGGGATGGAAACATGCATCCTCTGATGCCACCAATCCATCGTTGTAGCTGCTTTGCCCAAGCCTTTGCAAAAAAAAAAAAACAAACAGACAAAAATACCTAAAGCAACAATAAAAGAAAAATCTTTAAATTATGTTTCTTTCCCTTCCTGTAGTACTGACACTCTACTAGTCTATTTTGATTTTTTTTATTTTGCTGTGTAACTATCATACACATATCATATATGTGTATACAATACTTTGATCATATTCACCTCCTCTCTTACTCTGTTATATCTTTCTTCCTATTTCCCCACTGACTCTACACATTTATGTGAACTTTGTGATAATACATACATACTAGAATGAGCAAACTGGAATAGTTAAACATGTCCTTTCACCTTTCATGAAAAAATAACATAAGCTTATGAGGTACAATGCGGTAATTCAATATATGTATATAATATGTGACAACATGACAGAGATAGAAGCATTACCCTGATTTTTATCATCACATATTATCACCACCATCCATGACATCAAAATAGAATGCTTTTGCCTGGTATATGGTGGGGATGCCTTTAATCCCAGCACTCGGGAGGCAGAGGTGGGTGTATCTCTAGGTAATTCCTAGGCAAGCATTTTCTACATAGGGACTTCCAGGCCAGCCCAAGCTACAAAGGGAAGGCCCATGTCAACGAACAAACAAAGCAGAAAAGCGCCAAGTGAGCATGAAAGATTGAGAATGGAAATATAACGCAACGTTTTAGTTTGTGGTTTACTCTTTAATCATTCCTACTTTGTCATCATGGCAGAAAAAGAGGCCTGGTTGAAATTTCAGAAGCCATGTTAAGAATTGGGGGAGGGGTGAACAAATAAGGAATATTCATGTCTGTGGAACAGTCTTTTCCACAGTGGAATGGCATTATACTTTGTGCCCCTTGAAATAAATAGTTGGGTCTAATAGTAAGTTACCACCTTAACTGATACATGCTCACTTTGTGAATTTCTTAATTATGTGATTTGCTCTGGCCTGTTTGTGTCTATATGTGCCTCTTTTTCACAGTGGCAGCTGTCCTGAAAACCACAAGAAGGTTGGCACCTCACAGATGTTCAGGTGGTGCCTTGATTATTTCTCTGACTTCCAATTAGTTCAGATTTCCCATTAATCCAATGAAAGAGTTGCCAGCAACCCCAAGGCACTGTAAAGGTTAATCCTATCAAGTAATTCATGAAAATGTGCTGACTTACAAGCCAAGCCACCAAACTAGAAGATTGCTATGGATAAAACCCACAGGAGTTAGCAGGTTTCCAACTGGATAGCCAAGGAAACATGGGCTTGGAACATCTCAGACTCTTTGGAAGTATGCCTGCTAACAGTAAGTGTGAAAAATGGATTCAATGCTGATTTGAAGCACATAAGCACAGGTAGGAATCGTCATTGAGGAGGACCTATATCACTCTAAGGTGCGTGGATTGCAAAACTATTCCATGGAAGAAGTGTGCATAGAAAACATCCCAGGATCAATGAAAATAAGAAAGAACTGTAGTGCTAAAATTATGGGTCTATAAACATGTCATCTTGGTTATGGGGGAACAAATAAGGCCTTACCACTCCAGCGTAGCTACAAGCAGTTAAAGGTTGCATGGGGAAAGAAAGTCATATTCCTCAACAGTGTCACCACTGGCACATCACCCGCATCCCTCTTCAGTAAATGACCCCGCAATTAAACAAGCTCATATGGGTAGCTTTCGTTTAATGCAATGAGTAATGAGGAAGATCCATAAAAAATAGAAGGATGACTTGGAAAGAAGAGATTTGGTTAAAGAGAGAAGAAGTATAAGAAAAGTTAGGGGAGGAAGGAGGGACTTTGATCAAAGAATTAGCATGTGTGTGTGTGTGTGTGTGTGTGTGTGTGTGTGTGGTGTGTGTGTATTTGTGCGTGTGTGTTTGTGTGTGCACACGCATGCATGTGTGCATAAGTGCATGTGTGAATGCAAATGTATGTGTAATTGTAAATAAAGAATAAATCCATCAAAAAGAATCAAAATCACACAGTACTGACTGTTTTCCACCTCCAGATCGTCTTAAAGAATGCAGGGGGAATGGGAGGATACAAGGGATGGGATAACAATTGAGATGTAATATGAATAAATTAATAAAATATATTTTTAAGAAAAGAATGCAGGGGAAAAGGAAGTCGTGTGATTTTGTCTCTAATACCATTTAGTTTTACTGCTTACCTACAGCATTTAGGAATCTTGAGAAAGAGTTCGAGAGCAGAGCAAGTCATTTTTTTCCCATTACAATCTTTCCACTCCCTGCTATACCATTTCCCACAGTGCTTCTCAACCCCAACCCACCTTCTCTTCCAGCCTCTCAATAGGTGACCAGCAACCCCAGGGATCTCTCACTTCTGGTTGCAGATCATCTCCAACTGTCCTGAGCAGGGCTTGCCTCACTGCACAGCTTTGTAATTGAACAGCTTCCAAGCAGTCGCTATCTCTGCCTGCAGACCCTGATTATGCACGCCTCATGAATAATCCCCATCGGGATGTCCTCCCCGCAGGCTCCCAGCTCAGCCTGTGATATTGCTTCATCTTTTCTCACAGCAAGTCTGCAAAAAGTTTCAAGTTACCAAGCAGTAATCCTCCAGCCAGGGTGAACTGAGGACATTGCTATTCCAGAGTGGCTGTAGGAAAAAAAAAAAAAAAAAAACCTTCACACAGATAAGTGAGCATCTCTCCTTGTAAAGAATACTAATGAGCAAGATGATAATCCGTGGGTTATATTGATTCAAAGCCTACTATGTGTCGGTTACTAATTACTGGGATATCACTGAACGAACATGATAGTATTGAATTCTCATGACAGAATGGAGGAGGTAGAATTAGGCACCCGCTTTCATGGCTAACACACAGACATGCAGAGAGTACAGAGGGCATTGCCAGTGTCCCATAGCCAGACCAGGCAAACAGTTGCCCTTCCCGCAAATGCCTTTCTTACGCCTTATGGTAAAAATCTGCAGACAAAAAAGAAGGTTCTAGGTTAATGAAACACAGAATATGGAGCTTGATGTGCATTGGGGGAAGAATTCCTGTAACAGGCTTGGAATTCCCAAAACAAACATGGGCATTGATGCAAAGACAGCTTTCACCTAAAAGTCAGAAGGAATGCAGAGTTTATTCTGGAGCCAAATGTGAGTGGCCATGATCTGTGAACCCAGATTCAGGTCACCTCACATACTGTGCTTCAAGGCAGTTACAGTTTCATGAAATTTATGTAACTATGTGGTGAACATGGCCACTTCCCAGGTATGCAATAAAAACTAGGCATCAAAATCTTTACTATAGGTTTCAGGTGCTATGTGATGGATATTTTAGCTTCTGAATTTATGGCTTTTAGAACATTCCAAAAGGTGTCTGTGGTGATGGCTAATAAGTGACTATGAAAGAATCTAAAGATAACACCAAATAAATGACTCTGCATCTGCAGCATTCCAACACAGCCTAATCACCAAGTTCTAATCAGTCAGTTGGCATTGCAGAATCTTTAACACAGGTGTTGCTTTTTCCTATGAGAACTTCCATTCATACAGGGGTACAGAAAGGACTGCTGGGACTGAGGACCCTTCAGTCAGATATCAAATCTCAGGACACAGAAACTTTTACTCCTAATTTCCCAAGTTCACCTGGGTATCCTTTCTCTTGGGTCCCAACATCAGCCTCTGAATCAGGCTCAAACTATACAGATCTGTTTGGTAATGTTTACCCTGCAGCCTATTCTCTCCCCATTTTTGTTTCTTAAGTTTTATTAATTGTGCATTACAGGGAGTCTTTGGTACGTTCCCACGCCTGCACATGTCCTAAGTTTAGAGTCCTTAGTGTTATTTCTGCCTAGTTCTTCCCTTGCTTATCATACCTTAAACTCACTAGATTCCCGTTGTCCCCCGACACACCGTGCACCCAGTCCTCTGCCTTTCTTTCTTTCTTCTCGAGTACTGTAAGGAGGCCTTATGCATAGGCCTCCTCCAGGAAATTACACAGGTGAGCCACTCCTAGGATCCCAGTTTCAGAATAAACCTTCACCTCAGATGGACGGCACTTGGATGTTTCTTCAGTTCTTTTTCATTTATTCTTTATGTTGTTACATTACCAAGAAAGAAATATGCACCCAGACAATGTCTCTCTCCTCAATTTTGAGAAAAAAAAAAAAACATTCTAAATGAATTGTCTTTATCTCTTTACATACTATGCCGTTCTCCTTTAGTGCAGGTAAGCATTTGGACCCAGAAGCCTTAAGATTCTGGTAACAATACCACAAGGCAACCAAATATTTTCACAACTAACAGTTGCTTATCAATTTCAAAAAAATAAATCTGACCACATCCCAATACCACTTAATATTCTATTCAACTGATTTTTAACAAATTCTTGACCATGGTCATTATCCACTGTATTTCTGTTCCACTAGACCATGGTTTCCATAGAAATAGAAGGTTTTATTCATTGATGTAATCCACAGAAGGTTATCACATGTTTGGAACCATAAGATGGAGATAGACTTAAAAATATAGGAGATGTTAAAAGGTACAAACCTACCTTGCTCACAGCACTGGAATATACCCAACAGTGAGACTCCAAAAAGAGAACATTGTGCCAGAGGACTGAGTGTGATGTTTCTATGCCTCTTTCCAACTTCAACCCACAGAGTGAAGTAAGAATTATTTGATGGAACTACTAGCAGAAATCTGGGATATAACTACGTTATTGCAAAATGATCCCGTTGATCTCTTCTGATCCTGAGTCCCTTGTCATTTTACATAGCAACTTAGTTGATTCTACCAAAAGGTGCAATTGACTCTTGGCTTAGAGAATGCCAGTCAGAACAGTATGGAAAAGGCAAGTTTGCTGAAGTAAGGAACTGGCATGTGAGGGCAGTGACAGCAAGAGGTTGCACTAACTTTCATTTGAAGGCATTCTCATTAAAATGAGGATCCTTCGTATCCAATCTCCACCATGCAAATGAAAGTCCTTGTTGACCAGTGTTTCAGTCTGGATAGAGACTGGATTTATTACAGGGCTTCAGTTCTGTGTTTCCAGGTCAAAACTATTTTAGATTGACCAGGCTTATTTGGTTAGAAAGAAATCACTGTTTTCTTTTTTTATTTTAAATGTAGTTTTCTTTCTATTGATGTCTATGTTGGGGGATTGTGGCGGTAGAGGTGTCTTAGAGGCAAGAAAATGGCATCTAGATAAAAAGCCTTCTGTTCTGAGAACAGAATTTTTGTCCTTTTAAGTGTGATCCTAAGCCTTTTAAAGCTGAACCATCTCTCCATCCTCTCTGTTTTCTTTATAATGCTGTTGGAAAACTCCGAGGACCAAGACATTCCCTGAAAGAAATCGAGCCCCTTTTCTGGTTGCTCTAGTCTCTCAATGGTGGCTTTCTCTACACATAAGTGCTGTACATATGCTATTTTTAACTACACAAATCAGGGACAGTAAGAAATTAACAATAGCTAGTAATGTAATGAAACAAACCTAACAATGATGTTATTGCAGAAGTCATTTCATTTTTTATTTTGGAAGTATTTTATTTAGCATTTTCAGACTGTAGCTGGTTGCACTTGACTGAAACCCAAGGAAAGTAAACCCCAGGTATGAGTAGACTGCTGTAATTCTATCGATGAGATAAACTAACATATGTTCTACCAGTTTATTCATCGCTTACAACTCTACAGACTGCAAACTTCACATGAAGAAAAAGGAGTGTGATGGCTACATGTGATGGCTAACCTTCTTACCACACTGTTAGCAGTTGGGAGTGATCACCTCCTGCTCTCTATGACTGCACACCATCACGTGCTGTGTATATGATGTCAGAGCTGAAATTGAAAGGCTTCTCCCACATAGGAAAAATTCAATAACTAGAGGGCATTGATCATAGGCTATCAATTTCTAATGCTATATTACCTTGGAGTATACTCAGTAGAACTTTCGATTCCTCCACATGGTTTCAGGGCTCCATATTGAACTGTTTGATACCTTATTCCTGAAGTCACCCCAATTCATGGGGAACATAAAAAATAGTGACAACTAGTACAATTCTTGAAGAATGGCCTCTATTCAGGCCCCAGTAAAAAAAATCTGAGTGTTTATGAATCTCCCTTATTCTCATTCATTTGCCAACCAGCTAGTCCAAACAAGTGTTTTGTTTTCTCTACTCTATTTTGAGGTAATGACATAGTTATTCAGACCTTGTTTATTGAATAATAGTAATTCACTCTTTGATCTTTTCCCATGGTCTAAGCATTATCTGAACATTAAATTCCAGCACAATTCATACCTATGGAATTTTCTCAATTTCCATACTGGAAGAGCTAAAAGAGCAGAGAGATGAAGGTGTTATCCTTCTGACAGAACTAGAGATGTGCAGGACCATCTCAAGCAAGGCTATCACTTGGATGTAGGGAAGGCTGTAAAGGTTGATATCAATGAGGCTACTTGACTCAATGAGGTTACTTGACTGCAAAGTTTGATCTCAATGGGTTTAAAATAAATTATAAGTTGAGAAATGGTCCCTCTCAGAGTAAATACAAGCCTAGCTAAGCCTCTTCACCAAATGTCTTAACATATATAACCCTACTTAATGTAGAATAATTTTACAACCTCTAACAAAAAACTGTATGATCCCAGCCAGGTCTCTAAATGTTTATGATTTTTAATCTTCTTATCTATAAAATGGAGCTTACCATAATAGTTTTAAAAAGCCATCAGTAACTTGAAGGAAAAATAATATATACAATTGTCTATAATATTTCTGAGTCCTGACATATTTTAAAATAGTAATTTCTTTTATTTTCTTTACTTTTTGAATTCTGAGAACAGGGTCTCACTCTGTAGGTTCGCTGACCTGGAGCTTGCTCTGCAGAGAAGGCTGGACTCAAACTCACTGAGGTAAGGGCATATGCCACCCTGCCCACTCTCAAGGTGTTAATATCATAATGAGAAGTTCAGAAAAATTTACTCAGAAGGCTTTCTACTTTCATAGACAGATAGGGCCAAAAGGTTGTAGTCATGCATTGGTCTCCATAAGACTGTAATAACACTACTAAAAGTGATAAGCCATAACAATGAATGAGATGCTTCTTGTGTTAGCACTTGAGAATCCATGCCAGATATAAATATGCATTAAATATTGTTGGACAATGTTGAGTAAAATTAATATATTCTTATTATCCATTCATTTATTTTTCCAATAAACATCATTGAACTCATCCCATTGTGTAAGTACGAGGATGATTGTGACTTAAGGAAAGGTAGCATGTTTCTAGGTCTAACAGAATCCAGCTAGGAATCTCAGTGTAGGCATATACAGAAATTATACAGAGAATGAGGGCTTCATGGCCATCTCTGCTATTACAACTTTTACTGATAACTTAGGCATATGAAAGAAGAAACCATTCTCTTGAAGTTCAAGCAAATATATACCCAGATATTGTATGAGATTCACCAAGTTATAAGTACCTCTAACAAATGCATGGAATCATATAACTAGTTATTGTATTGTCATTAAGTTCTGAGACCATTTACTAGGAAAAGTGGAAATAAACAAGCTAAACAGAGAGCTATATTCAAAGAAAAGGCATCAGGCCTCACCTTTTGAGGACTGTCTGATTAGTTCTATACCTCATTTTTAATAATGTTATTTTTTTTCTTGATGTTCAGTTTTGTTACATCTTTGTATATTCTCAATACTAACACTCTGTCAGGTGTATAATGGGTTAAGATTTCTTTTTCTCATTTTTGATCACTGCTTCTTTTCTTGAATGAAATGTATTTTGTCAAACAAAAATGTTATAGTTTCATGAGGTCTCATTTATAAATTGCTGTCTTAATGTCTGTGCTATTGGAGCCCTATTGAAAAGTTCTTTCCTGTGTGAATGGGCTCTGGTATACTCCCCCCTTTCTCATCTATTAGACTAAGAGCATTTGGTGATGTGTTCAGGGTTTTGAAAGAGTTGAAGTTCACTTTTTTTCATGATGATAGATAGGGATCTGTATTTATTCTTCTACATGCAGCTACCCAGTTTTGCAAGTACTATTTGTTGAAGATTCTGTCATTTTTCCAATGTGTAATTTTGTCATCTTTGTAAAATACCTGGTTTCCATGAGTATGTAAAGTTATGTTTGGGTCTTCAGTTGATGAACATGTCTATTTTTATACTTGTACAGTGCTGTTTTTATTACCATAGGTCTATAATGCAACTAGGAATCCCAAATGGTGGGACTTCTTTCAAGTCTAGATATGAAATTTAAGACTGTTTTTTTAAGTTTTGTGAAGAATTATGCGGAATTTTAAATATAAATGGCCGAGAAACACTTAAAATGTTTACCTTCATTAGCAAACTGGAAAACAAAATTTATAACTACTTAGAGATTTCGTCTCACATCACTCAGTATAATCAAGATTAATAAAGTGAATGACAACACATGCTGAGGAGGATGTGTGGAAAAGAGAACACTTAATCATTGCTTGGAGGGTGAAAACTAGTCCAGCCACCATAAAAATCAGCGTAGAGAATTTAAAAAAAACAAAAAACAAAAAACAAAAAACCAACCAACCAACCAACCAAACAAACAAAAACACACACACAAAAAAACAAAACACTGAAAATGTACCACAAGATTCAGCTATGCTCCAGTAGAAGCACGCTAAAATATGTACATATGTGAAGGGAATTTAAGTGAATTCACAAAATACTAAACATAGAATACTCCAACTAGAAAGCATATGGTAGGGAAAAGAAATCCCCCAGTACCAGGAAGGCATTACATCTTTTTGATTCATTAATCAAAGGTGTCACGTAGAATCCCTCAAACATTGAAGGCTATTGGCAAATCAATTGGTTACTTTTTACAACCTGTTGATAAGATACTATTGCTGAATGTAGTGGATGTTTTTATTTGTTATACAAATATGTTTTTGTTTTGATTCCAAATGTGGGACGTGAAAATTCCTTTAGTTTCTCCACAGCTGATAACAGCCTTGTGAGAGGGTGAATGATCTTTGTCAGCTTAAAACTGCCTCCAGCAGGAGAGTAGGGGTGTGGTCTTTGCCAGAAAAAAAAAATCCTTGTCAGGACTTAGAGAGGGTATAAATAGGAGCAAAGAGAGGAGAGAATGAGAGAGAGAGAGAGAGAGTGAGAGAGAGAGAAAGAAAGAGAGAGAGAGACAGAGACAAAGACAGAGAGACAGAGAGAGACAGACACTGACACAGACACAGACAGAGAGAGACAGAGAGAGACAGAGAGACAGAGACAGACAGAGAGATAGAGAGAGACAGGGACAGAGACAGAGAGACAGAGAGGCAGAGAGACAGAGGGAGAGACAGAGAGACAGGGAACAGAGAGGTGCCTTTGAGATGCTCCTAGAGAGGAACACCCTGGAGAGGCTTTGAGAACACTGCTGCTGTTTGCTCTTTGCTGTTTAGCTAGACTGCTGGAATCCTAATGACAAAGAGTAAGATTGTCCCAAGGAACTGAGTGTAAAAATGTCTACATCCCCTGTCCCCACTAATCTTCTTTCTCTCTTACCTAGGGTTGGTGAGTTGTAAGGGAGGTAGAGGCACTAAGAAACTCTAAATAAAGTAATTTTTTCTCCACAGTTGTGGGGAGAGTAGGGACTGCCTCTGGACATGAGCTCTGATGCCCCACTTTCATCACTTCTCCTTGGTGGGGAGGCTTGGTGGCACACAGAAGAAGGGGATGCAGGCTACCTGGATGAGACCTGATAGTCTGTGGCTTATGGTGGGGGAAGAGGTCCCCTTCTGTTAGAGGTCTAGAGGAGGAGAATAGGGTGCAAGAGGGAGGGTGGTGGGAATGGGAAGATACAAGTGAGGGGATAACAATCAGAATGATATCTGAATAAATTATAATACATTTTAAAAAAATCAAAGCTTATGTCTGAATACAACACAAACATATGTCATTGAATATGGAGGAACAGAACCAGCGCTAGAAGTAGAAGTTTCACCTCTACTGGCTAGCATTCATAATAATCTGGTATCAAACAAGATACCAGAAGAGAAAAGTAATCTTCACTCTTATCCGCAAGTCTTAGTTGTTGAGTTACAATAGCAATTGGCCTGCAAGATAGACCCATTGGCTCAATGGTGGCGTAAAGGTTATGGATGCAGCCAGGTACCTTTTGATTAGATTCAAGGCCTCCTCCATGAGGTGGGAGCCATATCTGACACTGTTAATAAGGACAAGAGAATAAGAACAGATAGTGCAGTTATACATCGATGGCGGTGTATTCTGTCAAATTACCTGTGCTGTCTGCAGTGGATTTGAGAAAATGCACTGTCTTTGGGGGAACAGGGTTAGTTAGACCTTCCTTTTACATGAGCAGAAGCATATTTTACTTAACTTTTTCCATTAGCCCTCTTCAGTATGATTTGAACATCATAAATACCTATGAGTGCATGCTAATGTATAGATTTTTATAAAGGAAACACTTTTCTTAAGGTGACAGAAGTTCCATTTTCAAAGTCTTTTTCAGTTCCATTTTATTTATTCTGTTGCTTTAGCAGAAATGCCATTGATTGAAAGGAAATCAAAATGTCACGAAGAAGTTTGGGAAATGGCTCAGTAGATAAAGTGCTTGGCTTACACATGTGAGTATTTAAGCTGGATCCCCAGAATCCGTGTATATAAAGTCGGGCATGGTGGCAGACATTTGTAATGTCAGAGCTGGGGTGGCAGAGAAAAGACAATCCGTATAACTCACTGGCTATTCATTCTATGCTAGTCAGCAAATTCCAAGCAAGAAAGAGTCAGAAAGCTCTCATCTCAAAATCCAAGGTGGATGGCACCTGAAAATTGAAAACTAGTCTTGAAATCTAGCCTCCAGAAGAGTACCTCCAACACACACACACACACACACACACACACACACACACACACACACACACTTACATGCACAAATGCGTGTACACATGCACATGTAATCATGTGCACACACACACACTCACTCATGCATACCTACACACAACCCACACACCTATACACACACATGCATGTACACAAAACCAAACACACACATACATATGTACAGAAATACATAAGCACACATGCATACATACTATACACACACACATGCACACTTGCATGCACAAATGCGTGTACACATGTGTACACACACACTCACTCATGCATACCTACACACAACCCACACACCTATACACACACATGCATGTACACAAAACCAAACACACACATACACATATACACAAATACATAAGCACACACATGCATACATACTATACACATACTAGCACACACACAAACACACACACACACAGACATGCACACACACCTGTATGCCACAGAGAGATCATTTGATCAATAGATAAAAATTAAAAGCTTAGAGAATAACCTACATCTTTACAAATTTGGAATACAGTATAATATGGAGACCACCACAACCTGGAAGTGGAACCAAGGTTTTTGTTCCTGGGCACAGGGACAGCTCTGATTATCATTCTTTTTTACAGGACCTTGACCACATCCCTGGGTTCTAGCCAACTTAGAATGCACACTGAGCTCCACAATCTTATGTTCATCAGCTAACAAGCCTTTGCAATGGCCCCGAGAACAATGCATCAGCCCCATTTTGAAAGAGAAAAATCCAAGACTTCAGATGGAAAATAGCTTGCTAAAGCTTCCAGGTCAATATGGAAGGCATCGAGAAATGCATCAACACTTCAATAGATTATTTGTTCATCAGCATGGAAAATCAAAAGTGTTTGCCAGATGTTATTAGATATTTTGGCAATATTGCTAGAAACCATGTCTCTGTTTGCCAAAATAACCAATCACAGAAAACATGATTTTAAAGAGCAGCACATATTAAATTCTTAGAAATTAATCTAACATAGCATTGTAGTCACTGTATAAAAACTAAAATGTTACTTATATAAATGAAACAAATAATTGGGTCTTGAGGGCAATGTAAAACCTGCATGCAAGTTAACCTTTTGCATAGAAACATGAGAAAGAAACAAACCAGACAGGCCTGAGAGAGGATGAATCAGAGGCTGACAAGACGTGAGGAACACAGGTAAGTTTGTGTCTTATTGACAATGAGGAGCTGAGCCACTTGTTGAAAGGCTCAAACTACATCAGAAAAATACAGAGTTTGGGGCAAATTTGCCCATTGTTTTTACTCCGGTTGCAAGTGTCCTTTTTAAAGTCCAACAGGAAGCAGAAGGTGGATATGAGTAAGGGACTCATAACAGGACAGATCTGCAGTCTCATACAAGACTGAGTAGTTTGAGCACTGACCTTAGCAACCTGGAGATCCAGTATTCATGCGGATTGATTAGAATTAATATGTGGAGGGCTGATGAGATGGCTCAGAGGTTAAGAGCACTAAATGCTCTTCCAGAGGTCCTGAGTCCAATTCCCAGCAACCACATGGTGGCTCACAATCATCTATAATGTGATCTGATGCCCTCTTCTGGTGTGCAGGTGTACATGTAGGCAGAACACTGTATACATAATAAATAAATCTTTTTAAAAATTAATATGTGGAATAAACACAAAGAGCTTGAGTTGCCCAGATTGACAAGAGAAGATGGCTTCTTACTCTAGGTCCACAGCTCACTCTCATGTCTGCTATGGTCCCTAAAGAAGTAAGTTCACTTCTTGGTATTTCTGGGGAATACAACAAATAACACCGTTTTCTGTCCCAGTGCCTTGTGGCTTCTATTTATGAATGTTTTTTCCATCTCTGTCCTCTGAAGCAGAACTCCTATCTTGATCAACAATAACAGGCACTTCCATTTTGCAGTGGTTTGATGTGTGCTAGGCTCCTCCCCAAGGCCAGCTACAGGCATTCTTATAGGTTTTCCAGGTAGACTTGAGGAGCTCATGTGTTCAGGGCATTTCTATCAAAGGTATTTGGGAGGTCAGCTTAGGAAATCCTAATGTCTTCATTTATAGCTTCTGATGACAGTCCAGGCTCTAGAAATCAACTGTGGCCTCCTGAAATTGCCACAACTTGAAAATCAATGGACCAAAAAAAAAAAAAAAAAAAAAAAAAAACCCACTAAAGTGTAGGAACTGTTACAGTGTGTGGTGCTGACTGTTGGCAACAGCAATTGTTACTAACTTCTACTTGAAGCTAAAGACTTCACTAGCTCTTGAGTGCTGGGATCTTGGCAACCAGAGCAGGCAACCATTGACATGAGCAAATAAAGCTACAAGTCTCTGACTTCTCAACTCTCTAGTTCTTAGGGCTTGAAGTTGCAAGCCTTTGAGTCCTATAAACCATTGTCATTCAAGGAAACAAGGAAACAGAATACAGCTTCTCTCCATCCATACCTTATATGTAATTAGTGCTAAAGGACTTAACCAGCTCATCGGCAGCAACCTGGCCATTCTCTTTCCTGTGGGAGACCAGACGCAATGATGTTTGATTCTTGTAGCTGCAGTGTCCTGAGGTTGTAGAAGGTCATTTCTACCAAAGGATTGCTTGGAAGCTTTGCCATGTACAGCTTAAATGATTTGCTCAGGTTTGGCATACTTAGCTCTGCATTCTTTGTCATGGCAGCACAACTGATCTTTAGTTGATCAGTCTGAATAAGTGAAACCAATGTCATCAAACTCATAGTGGTTAATATAAAACAAAATTGAATTATACTGTGTGAATGGTAAAGAAGAGATGAGTGCCTGGCACATACAGTAAAGCACTTCAACTTTTGTAGTCAGGACCCACCAAGAGCTTTTACATCTGCTCATCTTGCTATTTGCTTTTATTTCTCCTAATAATCATTGCCACAGCCGTATAATTGTGGAAACACACACAAAATATTTGGTTACCTGCATCTAACTGTAGATTTATTGTTCAGAACTCCACTCAGATAGTCCAGTTATCTTGAGGACTATCATAATGGTAACAAAAGTAAGGTTTTCCCACTCCCTACTTTCAATTTGAGTCTATGTGGAAATAAGAAAAGAAGAAGGAGGAGGAGGAGGAGGAGAAGAAGAAGAAAAAGAAAAAGAAGAAGAAGAAGAAGAAGAAGAAGAAGAAGAAGAAAGAAGAAGAAGAAGAAGAGAAGAAGAAGAAGAAGAAGAAGAAGAAGAAGAAGAAGAAGAAGAAGAAGAAGAAGAAACTGAAGTTTGGAGATATCTTTTAAACATATACTTGTTTCGAAGGCCTTCGCAATTTTTGAAAAAGAAAGTTTTGACTTTTCCAACTTTCTTGGATGAGACACAGCAAGGTCAACCTTTCGAAACATTAAAAGATGCCTTCACAATAGGAAACTAATGGACCCTGATTGCATTTCTTTTTAATTGGCAAAGCAATAAATCAGTGAAGCTGTGTACTTTCTGCAGTAAAGGATGAGTCGATAGGAACTAGAAATAAGTGACGAAGGGTGCCATTGCTTTCTCTTTTTATAGACATTCTTTCACAAGCTTACGGAGGTGGAAATGCTTGAAAGTGAAGAAAAAATATAATTCACATATGACTTCTGGCACAAAGACTTGCCCTTTGGATCAGGTGAGAAAAAAAGCCTGAAGTTTAATTTGACCCAGGTATAAGCATCTCAGAAATGCTTGCCAGAATCCTAAGAAGATTATTATAAGACCTGATGGTATTTTCATGATAGCTAAGTGCCTCAAAGAGTCCATAAAGGATTAGGGGTAGGTTTGGTGTGTGGGAGGATTAAGTACATAAAAATGACGGTAACCAGTGATATGACCATCATGTGGCACTTTCTATGTTACAGACCATCTCTCTTTTCATTGTCTGATCCATTTCTGACAACCATGAGAAGCACATGCAGAAAATACCTCCACGTCTTCTTTTTTTTAAATTTTTATTATTAATTTATTCTTGTTACATCTCAATGGTTATCCCATTCCTTGTGTCCTCCCATTCTTCCCTCCCTCCCCCTTTCCCCTTATTCTCCTCCCCTATGACTGTTCCTGAGGGGGATTACCTCCCCCTGTATATGCTCATATTTACTACACTGTCAATTGACACAGTTGGGTTTAAGAAGCTACACGATCACCAACAACTATGCCAAGGACAGAATAGCATTTATATAGAAATCAAGCTGTTACTTTAGAACCTAAAGGGGAGATGTTTCCCAGGTCGTACATGATAAGGCCAACTCTAGTAAGAGATAAATCATAATAAATTATGACATTTTTCAGGTTAAAAGAGCTGAAATTATAGGGCTAGAGAGATGATTCAGTGGATGACTGTGCTTGATGCTCTTCTGGAGCACTGAGGATTGATTCCCAACACCAATGTCATGTGACTCTAACTGTAATTGTAGTTCCATAGGATCAGGCATATTCTTCTGGCCTCTGCAGGCAGCATACACACACACACCACACACACACATATACACACACAAACACACACACACCACACACACACAAACACACACATACACCACACACACACATATACACACACCACACACACTATACACACACTACACACACATACACACATGACACACATACACACACAAACACACACACCACACACACATACATATGCACACATTACACACACACCACACACATACACACACATGACACACACACATACCATACACACATATACATACGCACACACCACACACACACACACCACACATATACCACACACACACAGAACACACACACATACACATGCATACTACACACACAGCACACCACACACACACACACAGGCACACACCTTCACACATGCACACACACACACACACAAACATGCATAGACACACTTAAAAGAGAGCTTAAAAATGATGTGAAATTAAAAGGAAGAAATGATCGAATAGATCACAAAGTGTAAATAAGTTTATTGGGAAGCAGAACCAAAACTAACAATGAGGATTATTGTCACTGGACATCAAAGATCACTACCACAAAGCAAGCACTTTGTGGGGGGGGTAGGGTGGGGCGGGTCCCATCTTGTCTGCAATGTAACATGTGAAGCCCTTGACTTGACCTCTACACTCTGTTTCCTCACATATTCATGTGACAGAGAGCAGTGGCATCTACCTATAAACAAAGGAAGTCATTGAAAACATTAAAGTGTGAGAAAGCATACAGTCAATACATGAATCCGTGATACAAAATGGTAGAGATCTTGTGTCAGAACCAGGGATTAGGTCTATTCTGCACAGACAACAAATAGCAAGACCCAGGAAGTACTCAAAGGGATGTCATCCTTCAAGTTTAGCTTCAAGAATTCCAACAAGTGCTTTAAAAGCAGAAGGATCAATTGTTTCTGAGTCCATTATCAACAAGAATATAATTCAATTACAAAGATTTAGAATGATTCCTCAATGGGACATTTAATAATCATGGACTACTGAAAGATCAGATTCATATTTAAGAATGACTCCTTGACAGCCAGCAATGTTTCATAACTGTTCATCTGGAGGAGGCCTTCTGGCCCCATGATCATTCAGGCCTGTGGGGCTCCAGGAACATCCAGAGGGAGACAGCCCGCAGGCCTCTATAACCTTCCTTCTGGAGAAGGCCTGTCAGCCTCAGGATCATCCAGGCCTCTGGGTCCCCAGGAACAGCCTTTTTCCTGTTTACCTGGGACACAGGCAGCAGAGAAACATTCAGGCATGCTGGTCCCCAGGAACACACATCCAGTAGAAGTGAAATGCCTTGTATTTTCCGAGCTCTACTATCAGGTGCAAGGCTCTGACTGCCTCAGCATTGGGAACATTCAACCAACACCACGGAATTCAATCAACAAGACCCAGGGTTATATGGCATCATCAGAACCCAGCTAAACTACTACAGCAGGCCCTGGAAACCCTGACACAGTTGAAGCAAAAGACGATGACCTTAAATCCAACCTTATAAAAGTGATAAATGCCTTACAAAAGGAAATGAGTAAATTCCTTAAAGAAATACAAGCAAATCAAATAAAAAAAGGAGAAGTAAATAAGTAAATCTCTTAATGAGGTTCAGAAAAATACAGTTAAACTAGTGAAGGAAATGAATAAAACTAAGACCTACCTGCAAGCAGAAATAGAAGCAATAATGAAAACACAAATTGAGGCAATCCTGGAGATGTAAAACCTAGGGCAGAGAACAGGAACTATAGACATGAGCATCACCAACAGAATACAAGAGATGGAAGAAAGTATCGGGCGTAAAAGGTAAAATTGGAGAAATCAATACATCTGTCAAAGAAAATGTTAAATCTAAAAAGTTCCTGTCACAAAACATCCAAGAAATCTGGGACATCATGAAAAGACAAAACCTAAAAATAATAAGAATAGAAGGAGAGGATTCCTAGCTCCAAGGCCCCAAAAATACTTTCAACCAAAAAAGCCCAGAGCTGGATTGTTTTAGCACAGAATTCTAGCAGACATTCAAAGACGAGCTAATACCAATACTCCTTAAACTATTTCACAAAATAGAAACAGAAGGAATTTTTCCAATCTCGTTCTGTGAGGTCACAGTCACCCTGATACCTAAACACTCAGAGACTCAACAAAGAAAGAGAAATTCAGGCCAATTTCGCTCAAGAAAATTGATGCAAAGATACTTAATAAAATACTCACAAAGCAAATCGAAGAACACATCAAATACATCATCCACTATGATCAAGTAGGCTTCATCCCATATTTAGTGTGATTTTAAATACGAGTTTTCAACCCTTGTCTTTGTCCTGTGGTTATAATTCTATCTGGTTTTCCTGGGACTTGTGAGACTATGTCTTAGCATCACGGCAAGGCTCTTTGCTCACGACACTGGTTTTTCAATGACCTTGTCTTCTTTCTGATCTTGAAGTGCCTCCATAACGGTGTTTATCTTCCTCATGGACTCTGCTTTGTGTCTTTCATCTGCAATCTGTGTCTTGGACATTTTTACCATGCTTTTAGCTTTCTGACCTGTTTTTTTTTTTCCTTGTTCTGTATTTACGTTTCTCACTATGCCCTGATTACTTTTCTTTTCTTTTTTTTTTTAATTCATTCATTCATATTACATCTCAATAGTTATCCCATCCCTTATATCCTCCTATTCCTCCCTCCCTCCTGCTTTCCCTCCTACTCCCCTACCCTATGTCTGTGACTGAGGGGGACCTCCTCCCCCTGTATATGCTCATAGGGTATCAAGTCTCTTCTTGGTAGCCGGCTATCCTCCCTCTGAGTGCCACCAGGACCCTTTCAGGGGGACATGGTCAAATATGGGGCACCAGAGTTTGTGTGAAAGTGAGTCCCTGCTCTCCACTCAACTGTGGAGAATGTCCTATTCATTGGCTAGATCTGGGTTGGGGTTCCATGTTTACTGCACATATAGTCCTTAGCTGATGCCATAGCTTGAGCAGGACCTCTGGGCCCAGAACCACCCATCATAATGTTCTTCTTGTAGATTTTTAGGACCGAGAGGCAGTAGAGAAGAAAGCAACCTGATTACTTTTCACTCCTTCATGTTCAGGTTGCCTTTTTCATGACTTGTGCATTTATTGTCTAGTGGTGTTCATCAGCTCTGGGTGCTGAATCATTTATCCAGTGTGCCTCCTTTATTCATGGCAAAAATTCACTCAATGTTACCTTTATTTCTCCTGTTTATACTCTGCAGCAATCTGACTTTTCATTATTATTCTTATCAGAAGTCTGTTATTTATTGAGTGAAGAAATGAGATAAGCTCCTTCTAATATAGACAGGACATGGGCAGCGTAGCTGAGGGTAAGAAACATGAAATGGAGGGCAGACCTTCAGAAAGCAGCCTTGCAGGAACATTTCTTTTTTGTTTGTTTGTTTGGCTTTTGGGTTTTGAGAAAATAGTTTTCTGTGTAGCCTTGGCTGTCCTGGACTCTCTTTGTATACCAGGCTAGACTCAAGCTCACAGAGATACACCTGCCTCTGCCTGGCTAAAAAAATATTCATTTATTCATTTTAACGTGTATGTCTATGTACTACGTGTGTGCCTGGTGTCCTCCCAGGTCAGAAGGTGAAGGGCATTGGATATCCTAGAATTGTTGTTAAAGATGGTTGTGAACCACAGTGTGCATGCTGAGATCATAAAGTGGGTCCTCTGGAAGAAGAGCCAGTGCTTTTAACCACTGAACCATCTTTCTAGGCCCATGAAGGAACATTCTGATGGCAAGTAGAAAGCAAGTTGGAAGGACTTGCAGTAGAAAAGGGCAGAGAGGAGAATTGTAATCTATTTTCTCTCTTTCCAGGCTATGCTCAGTCTTGTAAATGCATCCTTTTAATTGGCCCTTAGATAAGCGATGCTATTAAACCCTGTCAACAAGAAAGCAACTGATTCTTAGATTGACTGAATCATTTTCCAAGGATATATCATAGAGTCTGGTGTAGTTATTACCTACAGACCCATTCGACACAAAGATGTAAAAAAAAATTCTGTTTCCTTTTTTTCGGCAGGGGTGTTTTTGAGGCAGGGTTTCTCTGTGTGGACTTGGCTGTCCTGGACTCTCTTTGTAGAGCAGGCTGGCCTCGAACTCACAGAAACTTGTTTGTCTCTGCCTCTCCAACTGCTGGGATTGCAGGCATGTGTCATCATGCCTGGCATAAAGAGGTAAAAAGTATAGATGGTTATTTGCCTGCGTCTAAGGACAGAGAAGGATGCAATCTATGAAGCCAGTGTTCTGAGACCTAAGACTCTAAAATAAATGGATATTCTTATGTAAACAAAAAATTAGAATAAAATTTTCCATGGATTTATGATTTTTCTAAAAAAAAGCACTCAGCACCCATGTGTCTAATAATAGATAAATAATTGGGAAATGTTAAAGGAAACATTCTAAATGAAAACTCACACCTAAAAATTAAGCATGCAAATATATTTGGACTTAAAAATATACAAACTATAAATGAAACATTTATGTTCTCTAATTTTTTGTTATTTAAGTAAAATAAATACCCTCTCATTTTAAGTGATAGAGATATAATTGTCTCAAAACTTGAACAAAAATTCAAACTTAAGTTGAGAAATGATATGACTGATTTTTCTATCTGCCTTTCTTTAATCTTCCTAATATTACGTAGACAGGTGTTTACATATATGTTTTCTGATTTTCAGTTCTTAATTTGAACATTTTTAGCAACATGTATAAAGGAAGCGAGAAAACAAACATCTCACAAATTTTCTACCTTAAGGTATCAGCCATCAATATTTTAAGCATTTCATGTAACTTATTGCATTATTTTTTTAGAGTTAAACTCCACATACCGACAATTTAACAATAGATAAAAGGGAAACCAGTGCAAAATTAATCACAGGAGACAAGTGCTCTAAATAAATGACTGTGATACCTCAACACCTGTCATTTTTTATTTTACTAAAATCCAGATTACACTCAGACTAAAAAAGTAAAGCAATAAAAGAGTGATTGATACATATATTAATTTTGTGTTTATCTTCACATTTAAAACATTACTCAGCTAATTCATATATGTTTCATAATTGCAAAAAATTGTTACATATAGCTCAATGCTACCTGCATTAATGAGGAAAAAAAGCAGAAATAAACATGGGTTTTCTGTGAGTTTTACTGGTACAGTGTCCAGAATCCTTAACCATAGTTACATGAGAGAAACGAAACAGTATTGATATTCGGCTTTAATTATATGAAACATGTTAAGAACAAAGCTTGCTTGTCAATGACTTGTTGATATTGCCGAAAGACAGACACCTAAAAGGACTAAGATTTTTCCCAAGGGCATAATAAGAATGAGTTAATTATTATAGACTGGAGCACATATGATAACCTGATTCTTTCAAGTGCTGGCCTACCATCATGTCCTTCAGAACTGTAGCTTGTGAAGGGTCTTGTTTGATTTTGGTTTTCCCTCTCCTTTCCCTTAGCATGTGCCCAATTGGGCGTGTTAACTTGGTGTCTGGTTTACTAAGGTTTTTTGGCTTTCATTTTATTTGCTAAAAAAAATTGATACTATGGCTCTATGGATCTATGTATATAGATCCATTTTAACACCAGGATCTTGAGACAAAATATGTCATGTTTTACTCCTTGCAATTCTACCCCTACTGCACCCCACTCCACCCCACCCCACCAAAACCCCACAAATGTTAGGCTGTTTCCCTTTATTTTCTTTATTTCTAATATTCTCTCTCATTGTTTTTCCTCACTATGGAGAACACATGTTCATTTTGTATCTACCATCTGTTTAACAATATTGTGTTCTTTTTTTATCACCTACAATTTCACATTCATCTTTCAGAGTGTATCTTGTGATGAAAATATCCTTGACTGAGGTCTAATGCTAATTAAATAACTAAAACCATAAAAATAGTTCCATCCATAAATAATACCTACAGTTAATCATCCAAAAGTCTTGATAAGTGTTCCTTGAATCATATTCTGAAGTATATTTCTTCGACCTCTTCAACATTGCTGCAACTGTTGCACACTTTGTATTCTATTGGAATTTTCTACTTATTTGAAGATTTAATTTTGCTCATTGAAAGTCTATCTCTTAGTACCAGCATTCACCAGATGCTCACTCTTTACTTTACCCTGACCTCTGTCTAATAACATTTACTTTCCAAATTAAGAGCAGTTTGTGCTCTCATCTCATGAACAGTTTTTCAGGCTTTGCAGTCAAGAGTCTTGCAGAATAAAGTCCTTTCCTCCCTTCCCAGTCTTTATAAAATGAAATACATCATGACCAGCAGGCGTACATGATGGCATCTATATCCTCATCCCTGGACCTGATATTTCTAAGTGCAGAGAGTCCAACTGGAGAACATGGACAGTGATAACCCAATTGCTTATTACAAACCATTCACTTTTGAAAGATAAAATGGGGGGGGGCTTTCTAACTATTTTTAAGGCCAGTAAATGACATCATTTCCCTCCTGATTGATTTCTGAACAACAACAAAACAAAACAAAAACAAACAAACAGCAAACAAGCGAGGGAGCATACTGAGACTCAAATCTAAGTCTTTGGTAAAACATGAAGTGGGGAACTTGAGACTAGTAGGGTCACTGTTTACAGACCTAAGAAGAAACCAAGAAATGCTCCAGCTTTCAGGCTTTGCAGCTGCCTCTGCAGAATAAAAACATCATGTTCTTTACGCTATGGGCTATTGATGACCATTGTTATCAAGTATTTTACTAATTTCTAGTTATGGAGGATATAAAAAAAGATGAGCCATATACCTATTCTAAAAAAACTATTAATATGGAGATATAATAATTTGTGGAAGCATAACATATTAAAATTGGTAATTTTAACAAAGGCAACTATTATTCTACATAACTCATGCTAAGGAATAAATCAAGTGCTTGGGTCATCAAAGAAATGGTGATTGACCTCTGATATAATGGCTTACATGAGTAGATATCCAATATGTATGGACTGACTGAACAAACAGTGAGTAGCTGGTTGCTCCAACAAGAGCAGCATGTGATTTCTATAAGAGCATAAACCCCATGTCTCCACATACAGTTGGTCTCTGTGAGCCCCTTTCATGTATATCAGATATATATGAAAGAAAAGATTCCTCTCCAAACCTCTGATCAAGATGACTTAACAGTTGGGGGTTACTTATTTATGGAACTGTGACCTGTCCCTTTGGAGATGAAACCCTGGGAAAATATTGAAGCATTTTGCTTCAGTCATTGGTGAGCAATCTGAGAGGAATGACTGAGAACTTGGTTGAAAATAAATGTAGCACAATATCTTGGTTGATAGAGCCAAACCAGAGAGTAAAGGAGCTGAGGTAGACACAATGATATATCAAACAGGGAGACATGGAAGTAACTCCAACCACCATTGGAAAGGATTAATTTAAGCTATAAGTTGGGAACCAAAAATAAATAAACAAAAATAACAATATCATAAATGTTCAGTGAAGGAGTACTTTTTAAAAGATGATCACAAATTGTAAAATAGCTGTCTTAAATAATGAAAATAGCCTGAAAACCCTCCAACAATGAAATTGTACAGGATGAGAGACAGCAATTCCTCATATAAGAATTCAGAAATGTGTGGGGAAGATGAAACCATACATTTAAACTTCTATTCTAAGAGGCTCATCAATGCAAGAATGGAAGAAAAGAACCAACTGTACATTTATAAACTGAGGCAAAGAAGTCTGTCTAAATAAGCTGGAGATAGCTTTTCCCTGTTACAGAGCAATTTGTGTTTTCTGATGGAATTTCCAGGTATTTTATTTGAGAAGACTGTCTCATGTGTGTAATGAAGGACCAGCTATGTAGACATCAAGATGATGAAAATTGATGCTCCATGTGTACTCTGTGACTCTATGAGTCAATGAGTTTGGTACCCATCAGTACAGTTATATGTCAGGAACTATGACAAAGAAGAAAGAGAATGTTTAACCTGTGTTTACCATAGAAAATAATATATGCAGACAGCCAGTGCATTTTAGGGGCTTCTAGAACAGGATCGGGCCAATTTAGGGACCACAGATCATGATGTCCCAGGGAAGTTTTGTCGCTACCTGTAAATCAGATGGCGTGCCTGGGCAAGCAGTTCCTCAACTCTCAAGACAGTGTTTGAAATATCCGCTCATATCATTCCTAGAAGGGTCTCCTCATGTTGTTTCTTATATTTAACGATGGTTCAAGTTCTAGGAGGAAATGTCTTGGATCCCTGAAAAATTTACGAGACGTGAGTATTTTCTCACCCACTTACCAACTATAAAGACAGTAGAGTAAGGAAGCAATGTGTTCTATTACGATAGAGCACTGACATGGTTTTCATTATATAAGTTGACCTAACAGAACCATTAATCTATTTTTACTGTAATTTTGGTTTTATATAATAACAGTATCTCGAGTTATTTGGTGTTTATATAAACAGTATGTATAGATAGCACTGCATTTTATCTCTGACCAATAGCAAGAAGAGCAGAACTCATTTTCAGCTAAGTTCATGAATATACCAGTGGGACAGGGAGATGCTGCTGAGACATTTAACGGACCTATGTATGGACATTCACGGATGAAAGTAAAACCTCCAGTGAACAATTATACCATGTAATTGAAAGTAAATAACGATTATCAGTGTTAGCAACTAACAGATTTACTGTAAGACACTTTCCCCCAACAGAGGGATGTTTAAGCTTGGAAATTTTATTTAACTTTGACTTCTTTGGCTGTGTGATTGAGGAGGAAGGTATGAACACACTTAGTTGTTTTTTTTTTTTTCTCTCATCAGCTGATACCTTATTAGATTCCTTTCCCTCTTAGTCCTAGTGTCCTTGAGATGACTTATATCAGAGAGTGGATAGCATCCTTTAGGTATGACCTATCCAGGATGTGATTAGTAAGAGCTATAGATCAAAACATTAGAACTGCATTTGCTGGCTCTATTCTACCGCTGTCACTACTGCGTTTAAGACAGTGGGTTCAGATCTTTCTAAACAGCAAAATGTATATTCACCTCAAACATTTTGCAGCACTTTGATTAGTAAAGCAAACTGGCAAAACTGTGCACTCAGTTTTATTGCGTCTTTGAGAGTTTTCTAAAACATAGTGCTCACACTTCTAATTAGAAAGCAAAATTCTGTGACCTTTTAGTAACAGCTATATCTAAGGTGTATGCACAGAAAAGTGAATAAGCCATGGTCTTAAGAGAAATAGGAAAAAAATGGCTTTAGTATGGCAACTTTATAGAATGTAATAGGGGAGCTGAGAAAATGGCTCAGTGGTATCAGGCTTGCTGTGAGGTAAGTGTGAGGACACAAAATCAAATCCACAGGAGCCATATAAGTTTAAAAAAAAACAGCAGAAAGCACCGATAATCTAGGTGCTCCCACCCCAAGATGGAACGAGGGCCCAGGATAACCCCTAGCAGATCATGCATCAGCTATCGTAGTATATGAATGCTAAAGAACAAGAGAACCTGTGTCAAACAGCATTGAAGCAAGGGCTGACACCTCAAGTTTGTCCTTTTACACCCTCCACATATTTTGCAACATGTAAACCTTTGTTCACATATATGCACGCATACAGAAACACACAAGCACACACACACACACATCACACATATATCATATACACATAAAATTTTTTTGAAAAATAATTTAGTAGTTCCATTTCACTTCTTGTTCACTTCCTTAGTATACCCCAGGCCCACTTGTTCCTTCTCTGCCTTTCATTTCACTGTCTTTTTTTTTTTTTTACTCTTTGTCCCTTCTCTCACCATATTTTATTTATTCGTCAAAATACAATTCCAGCTCCTCCTGCACCAGAGCCTCTGCCTGTGCTTTCTGCCTTCATTCCCTGTGTGTGCTGTTCTATACTATTGTGATGAGGTCAAAGCCACCTGGGCATGTGGCATTTAGAGTCTGAGAAGTCATGTTCACACTGTAAAAATGTTTCAACGACATATATATATATATCTATATATATATATATATATATATATATATATATATATATAGGTAGGGAGAGTTAAAAAGCCAACTGAAATAGTAAAAAGAACTATAAATTCCTGATGTCTATAGACACAAATTGCTAACTGTAGTCTTGGAGTCAGAGCATAAGAGATGAGGCACTACTCAGTGGAGTGAGACATTAGCAAGCTCTCTGTAAGACTGAAGATGAAAAGTTGCCGAGAGGAACAAAGCTCCCTGCACTTTTCCCCCAGAGCTTGTTCTCACCTTGCTTTAATAAATCTTCATTACATCCATTCAGAGATCAATTAGGACTCCAGCCAACATAGCCTGGAGAACTATATCCTGGGAGCTGAAGAATAGGTTCTAGATCTGGCCTCACTGTGTATTAACTGTGTGGTCTTCATTACACTGCCGAACTGCTCCTGTGCATTAGTTCAAGTAAGTGTTCAGGAAGTTAAGACCCATCTCAAGGAAGAAAGGGTAACAGAATAGGTTTGCAAATTCCGAAGTGCTAGTACCACACTAGAGAGTGTTACTGGCTTTGTTATAAATTTAAGCCCAGTTGACTGATACATATTAAGTATTTAGATATGAAAAGCCAGGTTGACCTATAAGGAAAGCTTTGTGGTGGAAAGGGTCCATGCATCAGATTACTAAGCCATCCTGCAAGGCTCAGGTCCAGAGGAACATTAGCCATCCAATCATGCATCTTTGATACTCAACTACTGATTATTCCTCTCTCTGCACAACACTTCATTTTCTGGTTTTTTTCTTCTCCCCTGAAAAGAACAGAAGCCTTAATAAATGATTTTTATGCAGGACAAAATACGAAGTTGTCTAAGTGGCGTGACGTTTATCATGCCAGAAATTCCCAAATTCCAATGCTGGCTCTGTCAGGCAACATTTTGAGTAACCTGCTTTAAACCTCTGTCTTTTCTTCACTCATGGAATAAAGAATCCCTGTCTTGCAGGCTTTTCAGAACCACAAGTGACTCCAGGAACACGTAAAATACACAAGATGGTGTTTGCTGAGCACAAAATAGTTCACCACTAAATTCTACCTTCTGTTCCCCCTTTTGTGCTTCTGCCTCCTCCCTGGAGTGTGGCACGTGTGTGGGGTTCTCCTGTGACTGTTTATGCTCTGCCATTTTTCATGGTCATATCTTAGTTTATGGATTATAGACGTAGAACCGATATTTTGCCATGAGTTAGACAGAAAGAAAAAGTTTTCTTTTATATAGCTAATACATTTTACAAGAACAACGGTTTTGGCTGCCTCCACTTGATAATCCTTTCTCCATCAGCCTGCCTGCAGATAAAAGGACTTTCTCTATTTCATAAGAGGAGCCAGGCTGTTTGATGTCATTTTGAAAAGTTTTAAAGAAGAACATGGAAGGAAACACAGAAGTAAAATAACAGAGGCAGCTTCAGAGGGAAACAATACTTCATTTCTGCTCACAGGAAACTTCACCATTCAAATGCATTCACTCTTCACAAAGCGTCTCCTCAATTTCAGCCCAAACACTGGAAACCGAGCCCATTAAATCAGAACAAAACCACTTTTGAAAACAGCTTTGGGGGAAAAAATACAATTTTGGCACAAAGGGATAAGAATCAAGAAGGATGAAAAATCAAAATGGAATTCAGCTCCACGGAGGCAAGTTCTCAGGTGGGTAGCTATTTACAGAACCTGCAAAGTCACAATCAAAGGACAAGGCTGTACTGATCAGAACATATTGTTCCATAGCATTGACAATTCTTGCTTTCAAGCCTCTAAAGAGTGAAGCAATTACAGAAGCCAAGGGTCGTATTCCATACCCAGAGACTGTAAGTCTGATTCTAACTCAGGTGTTTATCCTTAGAACACTGTCTTCATCCCTCTCTTCTCTGTCAAATCGGTCTGCTTCCCTTGATCCTCTTCCCATGTCCCACGGCATCTACAAAGCCTAGCCATGCTTCCCTCGTCCCTCAAAGGCTGGAAGCTCACCTTCTCTGAACTGCTCAGGACTGCTCTGAGCAGTGCTTAGACCACTGAATCTGGAAGTCAGATCAGCCACTGACTGACTCCCGGCTCTGGTGGTTGTTAATTGTAAAGCTATGGTCAAACTTAGTAACAAAAAAACTTTTTGTATATGTTTTGTCATAACTAGAATGAAAAAATAATATATTGGCATTTAATTAATCTATATGTAGATAAGTGAAGGGCTGCAACACATTTCTAACACTAACAGAAATATCACTACTGCAACACACTGAATTAGTTATGATGTGTTAACAAAGCTGTTCCCCAATCATATGTTTAAAATCTAAAGATGAGTTACCTGTCCAAAAGCAAATTCGAAGTAGCAGTTTGAGGACCTCTCAATGATTCTACCTCTATTTGAAAACAATGTCCATTTTTTAAAAATAGGATAGAATATAAATCAATGCATAACTTCAACACACACACACCCAAATTCACACTACATTTGAACTTGTTACTATACTACTTTACATGGTCACAATGGCCTCATTATTGTCCAGAATTGGGCATCATAAGAAACTATGTTCCTATAAGATACAGATCGGGCTGGATATGGAGGGTTGGAAAGGAGATGGATGAGTCAGAAATAAACATTGTGCTTCGTGCTTTGAAGTGAACACATTGGGGCCATAAACCAGAACTTGGGCAGCCTCTGGAGCGGTGGGAGGTGGGAAAAGTAAGAAAGAGACATCCTCATAGATCATCAGAAAAAATGCAGTTTTTGTAGTATCTAGATTTAATTTTTAAATCTCTCTCTGTCTCTCTGTCTCTCTCTCTGTCTCTCTGTTTCTCTCTCTCTCTCTCTCTCTCTCTCTCTCTCTCTCTCTCTCTCTCTCCTCTCTCTCTCTCTGTGTGTGTGTGTGTGTGTGTGTGTGTTTGTGTGTAACAGAGGTCAGAGGGAGCTTTGGTGTGTTGATTCTCTCCTTATACCCTAGGATACAGGAACCAAAGTCATTATCAGGTTTGCTAGCAATAGTAAGTCATTATATGACCTGTCATCTGCTTTTTAAGCCAGTGTGAAACCCACAGCACACTTCTAGTCTAAAGAATTACTTTATAATATATTTATATTGAGCCACTAAGTTTACAGAAATTTGTTATGATAGGGATAGGAAACTGATATGCATGATACAAAAAGCATTTTGATTTGGTTTTTTGTCTCCTCTGCCTACCATTTCAGGGTCTGAATAACAAGATTGGAGGGAGAATGCAAGGTCAATGAGCAATCCTCCTCGTGTGTGGACAGGATTCAGATGGAGCTCTATTTCCAGAAGTCACGGCAGCGATCGGGAGAATGGATGGGTACCCAGTGCATAGTGAAGGGAACAGCAGCAGGTGAGCTGTAACATGTCTTCTGATATTCCTTGTCTGCCTGCCTCGTAATCTTCAAGTCTGTGTAGAGGACCGAATCTCATTCGAGTGCTTCTGGTTCCTTATATGGTGAAAGAGAATTTATAACAGATTTGATCATGTCTATAGGGTTGATTTTCCTGTATGATTCAAGTACTGAGACCATATTGGGACAAATTGAAATTTTAATGTCAGAGTGGTGGTATTCATACAAAATGTAAAAGAATTTATATAAAAAAATCTGAGTCCATGTGTGTGTGTATATCTCTTTCTCTCTTGCACATGTGCACATGTGGTGTGTGTGTGTACACAATAGCAAAAATGTGTAACAGGGCAAGTAAGAGGAGTTTTTATTATAAATTGGTGGTCCAAGAAAATGTCACTTGAAATAAGACACTCGGTCAAAGGTATACGGAAGGCACAGTGCAGGATATGAGAGTTTCAAGAGAAAGGAGCGTGGTGCATAGAGAGTGGAGCTATGGCTAAGACCCCAAGGTGCAGCCCATCTGAATGCCTAAAGAACAGCAAAGGGAACAGTGTGTCTGGTGAACATGTAGCCAAACCTCTGAAATTAGCAAATGAGAGGAAGCCAAATATCATGGGAGCTTTGTCATCACAGAGCCTTTGGCTCTGCTGGGATTAGGACCTGTTCCTTGCTGATGGTCAGCCGAAGTGCACCCGTATTGCCAGTCTAGATGCTACACTAAATATTGATGCATGGGATGAGACTCAACTCTCTGAGATGGCGAAAGAGAACAGGGCAGCATTTACAGAGTTCTGTAAATGTTAGAACTTCAACTAGAGGTTTAAACAAAAATATTTATTTTGGAAGTCAAAATATGATTTCCCCACTGAATAATTTAATGCATTCTGTATACTGAATTAAAGAGTCTCTTTTTTCCATCTCTCCTGAAACAAAATGGGTAATGGATCTTTCTTCTTTAGAGCCCTTTGTAAGTCATCTGAAATTCAGCCAGCAGTTAAAACCAGATTAAAATGCTGGCTGCTTCATCCTCTGTTAGCATTCACTTGGTCCAGCATGTTATTACTAGATAAAAAATAGAGATGGTTTAAGAAAGAAATGGGTAGCGTTTTCCAGAAACTTGAGTAATAAATTACTGAGCAGTCCTCAAATGCTAACGTCTTATCTGCCATCTCCCTGCCCTCGCTGAGGAAGCTTGCAGGGCCCATCATCCCTTCATTTGGTGTCTGCATTGCAGAGTATCTAATGCAGAAGTTTCCGAGATACCCCTGCTTCTTGAAAGCACCCTCAAGGTGGAGAGTGTATGAAGGAAGAACATGGATCCTTTGACCCTCTCCATCATAGACAGCAACAGCAAATCATCAAATAACTAATTTACTCAATTTATCTTGGGTATTTAAACCCAAGTTTATGAACACACATATACACATGTATATATATATATATATATATATATATATATATATATATATATATATATATGTGTGTGTGTGTGTGTGTGTGTGTGTGTGTGTGTGTGTGTATACATGTGTATATGTGTGTGTATTTGACATGACATCAAGATTAAAATATTGTAAATAAAATACCTATAGCAATACAACATAAAAAAATTACCTTAAGGTAACAATAAAATTACAATATTATCGCAGTGTAAATATGTGGAGAGATCATTACAATGTCAAAATGGAAATAGTCAATCCACGTACTGTGTGGTGACATCTGAGGCTGACTCATCCTGTCAAGTAGAGGAGAAGGGGAAGACTGTCAGGGGAGTGTACCCAAATCGGCCTGGGGAATCAGGAAAGTAGAAGGCATAGAAGACTTCCCATGTGAGCTGCATTACAAAATCATGAGCTCAGGATGAAATTAAGTGTATGTGATGCCACTCCATTAGGGACAGATACTGTACAATACTTTAATTCTAGGGTTTTTAATCTGTCAGTCATCTGATGTGTAGTCTCAAAACACATTCCTGTGTTATTAAGGGAAATTCTGAGGGGATTTTACCTGCTCTAATCCATATGGAACATCTGAACTTTAGTAGACAAATAGCATCCATTTCAAAGTAGCTGTTGATAATAATGCCGCAAGTATTATTTCATTCAGAAGCGTTTTATTTTAATAGAAATGACTTAGTCTACATTATGTAATGAGTCCTTTATTCTGTAGAACAAAACTGCTATTTTTATCAGTTGTATCACTACAAATGATAAATACCAATTTCTCACTCATATGCCCATCATCATTAATTCTTTTTACAAAGATTTGTTTATTTACTTATGTGTATGCATGTGAGCCTTTATAAGTATATGTGTCCAACATGCATGCAGGAACCATAAAGGGCAAAGCAGAGCACCAGATCCTTTGAAGTGGAGTTCTCATGTTGTTGTGAACCACTGTGTGGATGCTGGAAAGCAAACCTGGGTCCTCTACAAGAGCACTAACCACTCAGCAACTGAGGAAACTCTCCAGTCTCTTCACTTATTCATGACAGCATCTCCACCTGTGAGAAATGAATATACACATAGATACATAACCCATATCATGGACAAAATATGTGCAGCCCTCCAAAGTTTTTTTATTTTAGAATCTTAACCTCTACGATGATGTCATTGGAAAGTGGGAGTTTAGTTAAGTGATGAGGTCACGAGGCATTTAAACTCCCATGGTCCAGGCTGCTCCTGGAGCTAACCAGAAGGTCAGAAAACAGACCAAGAAGAAAAACCTCAAAATTTATATACATAGACTCTTAAATAGCTGATTCCATCTTCAGTTCATTTTAAAATAAAAAAAGAAGATAATATCCATGTTTAACAGCCCAATGCATGAAAGACGATAAATCATTTTTAGACATTCATGTCAAAATTTAGTTAGAGTCAGGTTTATGTGAAACAAGTAAAAAGATGGGGCTACATGTTTATCCTACAGGACACTCTACACATAAAGTAATACATTGCTTCTTTATCAGAGTCTGTAAGAAATATATCAATAATACCAGACCACAAGACATAAAGACTGCACAGAGTAGTGAAAGTAAACTTTGAGTGACAGATGAGATCAAAATCTTATACTAAAATATCAGAAAATAATAGGTAATATTTGCAATAGCAATGCATACTTTTTGGGGGAACCAGAATTGTAAGAAATATGACTAATTCAAGTAAGTCTACCTTTCAGGAGACTAGTAGTCCCTACCATAGACATTAAATTGTATTTACCTGGAAGGCAGAGGTGGATCTGCATGTGGTCTTTGATGATAGCTTCATTGAATGTCGTATAAACATCTGTTACAAAATAGAATTGATTCATACTTGACTTGAGAACTTTCTAGCGTGTAGTTGAAAAATAACTCCAGCTTAGGTTTAATTATAAGAGCCAATTATTATGCAAAGTCCTTAGGCTTAGAGAACTATTCCCTAACAACTATTGTCAGTATTAAGACTTCTTTTTCTCAGCTAAAATTGAGTAAGAATAATAGTCTTGTTAATTTGCAATAATTGATACTTTGAATGATACTTTGAAATTGGGAATTCTCATTCTAAACATGCTAGATATTAGAACAGCTCATTAGACCTTAGGCTACAAAAACTAAACACTTAAGCTAAGAATTTAATACTACTGCATTTGGAGAACAATTTTATTAAAAATTCTATTTCACTCAATATTGTCACATAGCAGAGCTCCAACATTATAGAGCAAATGAATGACTATTAATATTGCTACTGCTATACTAAAATTCTTCCAGGACCTAGAAACTTTGTTGAATCACTCATGGTTCATCAAGCACTTTCCAGTTCATAAAGCACATAAACTCAAAGCACACAGGGACTTGTCATGCTTCACAAAGTCTTCTATTGTCAGTACCTAGAACATTGATGGCCCTGGGTGAATATGTATTATCTGTATGTATGGGTGGTTCTGTCACACACATTTCCTTCAGATTCTCTTATGCTGTGTAAGACTTTTACATTTTTTCTTGCAAATATAAATGTCCATATCTGTTCCAAATTGTATAAAGTTCAATGTAAAGCCCAGTCTTTTTCTAGGACCCAGTGAGCATCCTTGCATCACAGGAAAGCCATCATATTTTTCATATTCTTGTACCTATTACTGTGCCAGGAAATGAGTAGATTGCAAAAAAATAATTGAAAAAATCATTTCCATGTGTTCATGGCATATATTTCCTTCAATCTGTAAATCAAAAACAGTTAGGATTAATTTATTTCTCACTTCTTTTTTTCCTTCCTTCCCTTTCTTTCCTTTCTTTCTCCTTCTTTCTTTCTCTCTTCCTTCTCTTGTGGCTTTCCTAATACTGCTGAGAATACAGGAAAGAGCTATGGGAATGTTTATATTATGAATTAAGTTTAAACAGTTGCAGTTCTTTTTGTTGTTGTTGTTGTTAATGTTTTTTTCTTCATTGTATATCAGAAGGGACACTGACCCTATTGTCTGTTATCCATATAGAGAAATTAGTTCACAAAGTTCCTACAAGGGCCAATCACCTCCATGCCATATGACCTTGCACACTTGGCTGAAGCCAATGGTCATGACCCAGTGGCTCCTCCATAGGAAATCTGAGTTAAGGCTCACAGACAATATTTATCTGATAAATTTCAGCATCACTGTGGTATGTTCTCTAAGATAACCATTTTGTTTTCATAGTTTAAAAATAGTTTTTCTACAGTGAGCATAATTGATGGTGAGCCATCCTATAAGGAATGGGAACAAAGAATTTTCTGGAACCCAATCTCACTATTTTACAGTTGTTACTGGAATGTCTTTCTTATACAAACATGCCATTATAGTCTTTTGTAAGCTTTGATAGCATCATTTTATGATACAAGAATATGAGATCAAGTAACTTTCTCTGAGGAGCCTGGTGAAATTGGTAGAAATGTTATCTGGTCTCAATTTGACTTACAGGATTACACCCTGCAAATCATGTCCCATTCATTCAAAAGAAAATGTATTGTGTCTGGAGAAGAGGAAATGACTGGAGAAGAGCAATATAGGATCTTCCTGCAGCATGCAGAAAGACATACATGGTGCTGGGGAAGGAGCTGAGAGTTTTACATCTTGATCTGCAGACAGCAGAAGTGACTGTGTGTCATACCAGGCATAGCTTGAACATATGTGAAGTCAAAGCCCACCCCCACAGTGACACACTTCCTTCAACAAGGACACTTCTCTTCCAAGAAAGCAATACCTCCTAATACTGCAGTTCCCTATATGCCAAGCATTCAAGCACATGAGTCTATGGAGGCAATTCCTAGTCAAATTACCACATATCCCCACAGGCTCATATATTTGAATGCATAGGAAGTTGCACTATTTGTTAGGGTAATGTAACCTTGTTGGAGGAAGGGCGTCTCTGAGTGGGCTCAGTGGCACTCTTTCTTCCTGCTGCCTGTGGACCTGGATGGAGAACTATTAGCTCCTTTTCTTGTACCACGTCACCTTGCAGGTTGCTGTGTACCCACCATGCTGATAATGGACTAAACCTCTGAGTCTGTAAAGAAGCCCCAATTAAATAAGAGTTGATATGGCCTTGGTGTTCTCATCATAGTAATAGAACTATGACTAAGACAGAAGTAGGTACCAGGCAATGGGATATTGTGACAGGCCTGACAGTGCTACTTGTTGGTGGAATGTGGACTTTGGGATGTTAGATTAAGAAAGTAGTTGAATGCTCTAAGTGGGGCATAACGAACCATATCGGTAGAATCATTGAAGACAGTGGTACTGAGAGCAATGTAGATAGTGATGGTCTGGCTCAAGACGTTTCAGAGAAGAACAGCCTAGAGAGTGTTCTTGTGATATTTTTTTGATGAAGAGTGTGGCTGCCTTCTGTGTTTGTCCTAAAAGTCTACATGAGTCTTGAACTAAGTGGTTTGGCAGAGGAGATTTTAAGACAGCCTAGTAATGACTTTGTCATGTTATTAGTGACTATTGTTATGCAGATCTATCTTGAGCAAAGAAAACAAAAATGTACAGTTTGAGGAGAAAAATGAGCACCAAGAGGTGTAATGGAGATATGTCCAATGCTCAAGGAGATAAAAGGTTTAAGGGAAAGCCTGATGCTAAATAGAATAAAGAGAGTGGTGACCTCCTGGCAAGACCCTATCCACCTAAGCTTCCCACTTCTGAAGGAATTGAAGAAAACCTCAAGCAGTGAAGAAAACCATCAAAAACAGAAGCTCGTGAAATTTATTTGAACAAGGGGGCCAAGTTTCAGTCCCACTAAGCAGAAGAACTTGGCAGCATCAGCCATGTGGTTCTTGGTTTAAAGTCAAGGATACCAGTAAGGGGCTGTGAAATCTCCCTCGCTCTGCTACTAAGGAAAGCTGCAGGGATGTCCCTGCATGGAGGCCTGGAAGGGCAATTGTGTGAGTAAAGCCTGGGTTTCTTTGGAGACCCCAAGATGTTGGAGATGCTACAGTTGTGGGATACCTGCCAAGGAGAGCTGTCGACTGAGTGTGGAACCAGCTCAATAAAGAAGTGTGTTGAAGTCAACAAAGCTAAAATGAGTGGTGGTCTGAAGAGTATGCCCAGCTGGTTTTCAGTCTTGCTTTTGTCCAATATTTTCTCAGTATGATTATTTCCACCCTTTTGGATTGGTAATGTGTGTTGGAAGAATGCAACCTGCTTTGTTGATTTTTTAAAATAATTTTTTAATTAATTAATTTATTCAGATTATAATTCAATTGTTATCCCATCACTTGTATCTTCCCTTTCCTTCCTCCCTCCCTCCCACAGCCACCATATTCCTACAGGAGATTGCAGTTAAGAGATTGCTATAGGTCTCAGAGCAACTGAATTTTGGTCTTATTTTTTTAATTAATTATTTTTTACATATACATTTATGTTATTACATATACATACCATAAACTGCCTACAGGAGCTATATAAATGCTACATTCATAATGTTTTGGCTATTTGTATTTGGCAGCCTTGAAGAAAATATCTTTTCTATCTTGGTGAGTCTAAAATTCTGAATGTAAATCAATATCTATCATATAATGTTGAGATTGTGGTAGGCTGTGGAATTAGACCGAATGCATTGTTTTTTCAGTATTACATGACTACAAGCCTATGAAGGGCATGGAGTAGAATGTGGTAGTTTGAATAAGAATGGCTCTTATGGGTTCACATAGTTGGATGCCCAGGGAGTGGCACTATTTGTTGGAGAAGGTGTGGCCTTGTTGAAGGAAGTATGTCACCGAGGGTGGCCTATGGCATTTCAGGGGCCTATGCCAGGCCCTGTGGCTCTCTTCTCTTTTGCCTGCCTCCAGATCTGGATGTAGCACTCTCACTTCCTTCTCTAACACCATGTCTGTTTGCATGTTACCATGTTGATAATGTACTTAACCTCTGAAACTATAAGTAAGCCCCAATTAAATTCTTTACTTTATGAGTTGCCATGATCATAGTGTCTCTTCACAGCAGTAAAACTTTGACTAAGGCATGTGTGTTGTCCTAACACTGGGGATATTGGAGACAAGAGCGTCACTTGGAGCCTACTATCTAGGTGATATTGCCTCCTCTAGGTGATGAGCTCCAGGTTCAGTGAAAGATGTTATCTAGGTAGACAGATAGATAGACAGATAGTTAGATAGATAGATAGATAGATAGATAGATAGATAGATAGATAGATAAGGTGAACTTTGAGAGACAAAGACATGCAACATTGGCCAATGGATGTAAGCTTCTGAACAGGTATAAAGAACAAGTACAGGATTATGCCACGAACACTACACATACAAACAAGATACTTCACTGTAAAAATTAAAGTACTTATACATACCTCATTTAATAATTATTTGTCACTTAATAATTCCAAAAAGTAGATGAAGTGCACAAAATGCAAGGAAGTTCCTACTTAGAATCTGATAATGTAGTAGATAAAATAAATCCATGATTACATTATATTATTACATAATTAGATAATATTATAAAAAGTAAAGTATAGATAACTCCACAGTATAGTATAGTGGAAATCACAACAAAAACACAGCACAGGGATACAGCCTTGGATCTAGAAGATGAGGGGCCAAGCTAGAGTTTGAACTATGAGGAAGTGAGCGTCTATAGCCATTTAAAAATATTGAAACATATTTTTGAACTTAGAGGTATATAGTTTTGTAAGAAACAATTACTTATATATTCAAAAGGTAGCATGTTTGGAGGGAATAAGAACTCTGTCTGTCTTGGGGAACATCTAGAGTTAAGAATCTATATTCTATCTTTCAGACTCAACTATTCTTTTGTTTGTTTGTTTCTTCATTTTTACTGGGAACTTGTTTCTTCTTATTATTAAGTTATTTGTTTATTTTACATCTCTATCTCAGATTTTCCTCCCTCCTCTCTTCCCAGTGCAGTTAAGGGAAGAAGATACAAAGGCAAGGAATGTACTCAAAGACAGCCCCTGCTCCTGAATTAGGAGTCCCACATGAAGACCCAGCTGCACAACTGTTCTTTGTTCAGAGGGCTTAGGTACATCTTACTAATGCTCCCTGGTTGGCAGTTCCGTCTCTATGAGGCCCCGTCAGTACAGGTTAGTTGAAGAACCAACTATCCTTTTGAAAAAGTCCCAACAATTTATTCTAGTGATGTTTTAAAAGGGGGCCAAACTTACATTAGTGAAAGAGTCACTGTCTGTAGTCTCAATAAATATATTAAAGTATTTTTCTACTCTCTCTCACTCATCCATTTGCCCTAATTTGGGCCTATTGCTACTTAGTAAATGACAGTGCACTATAAATGTTTTGTTTCTGCCCGTGCTGCAGCCTACCCTCCCATTTGGACTGAATCCCCTGGAACTGTGAGCTGAATAAACCTTTCCTTCCTGATTTGCTTTCTGTCATGGCAAAATAAATTCAAACAACACAGTGTCTATAATTAATTCATCAACAGTAACATCATCGGGAAACTATGCTTAAGTTTATGCAGAAAACATTGAAAAACATAGAGTCTACTTCATTTCTGTCCTAGACAGAATAAATGAAGTAATCTTTTTAAGATATGGAACTTTTATAAGATTGTGTGACCCCTACAAGATTAGCTAGAATTCTTTAGGGAAAGAATATATTGGACCACAGAGGAAGAGTGAATCAAGCACAGCATGGTACCTTGAGTCTCCATTATATTTACGGTTCACTCAGTTTCCAAGGAGCTAAGACATTAAAAAAAAAGCACTAAGAAGGAAAAAAAAGTATATTTGGAAACCTCTGCTCTAATACCTGCCATTGAACAACAAAACTTAAATTCTACGGGGAGACCTCAGAGAAATTCAAGGAATACAAGAAACTGAGTAACATTTTCATACCATAAACACAAGGTGGGAAAGTATGTGAGTCAAAACCATCTTGAGACTGAAGTACTCACTCACCACAAGGGACCACAAGCCACACCATGTTGGTGAGAAGAAGCATCCTAGAAAACAGATACTACTCTAGCTCTGACCAACAATGGCTAAGAGTCACCCTACAAAGAAAATGCACTTAAAAACATTTTAGAACAATAATTTCTAGACAGTGACTAACAAAACAATCACAGTAGCCAGAATGAAAGCTAAATTGCTCTTTCTGCAGTAAAGAATCGATAAATAAATCATATGCAGGGGAAACAGCAGTCAGAAGAGGCACACAAGGACAGGGAAAGAAAAAGGAAGCTAGCGACGTATCCCTTAAACCATGAGCAGAGAAAGAAATAGAAGATACAAAACTATCCAATTGAATGATCTAAATTAAAATATATAAGGTATGAAACTGTGAGATTAAAAATGAAAATGGGGTAGTACAAGACCAGAGAAAGCAGAAGAAAATCACAGTTTAAGAAAAAATAAGATGTGTAAATTATTTGCCGAGTCTCACAGACTCAAAGCCAAGAAGAACCAAAATACTTCAACAAGGCATCCGTTAGCTTTAGAATGATCTCATGATAATATAAAATACAAGTGAAACTTTAAAACAAGTGTTCTTGAATTGGAAAGATCTGTTATATTATAAATGAAAATTTTCCTAATTTGACAGTTCATGAGCGTACAGGTTTAAAAAACTTAAAGAGTCTCAAATGAGATGTATATGAAAGATAAAATCATAGTTAGCCATCATACTCAGTTTACAAAGTTAGTCATAGAAATAAAACCTTGCAAGAAGACATATATAGACTATTTTTAAATAAGGATCTAAAATACAGTCAAATGATACTACACAAAGCAGGTGCAAATGCAAAGATAATGTTATATGTTGCAGGAAACTCTGAACTTAGGAATTTTTCATCTTGTTTCGAAGTTTAAAAATTATAGTAGAACATTAGGATAGGCAGATTTGGGCCCAGGGGTTCTGCTCAAACTAAGGCACCAGCCAACAAAAATACAGGTGGTAAAATTTAAACCCCTACCCAGATCTAGCCAATGGTCAGAATATTCTCCACAGTTGAGTGGAGAGTGGGCTATGACTTTCTCACATACTCTGGTGCCTCACATTTGACCATGTCCCCTGGAGGGGGAGACCTGGTGGCACTCAGAGGAAGGATAGCAGGTTACCAAGAAGAGACCTGATAACCTATGAGCATATACAGGGGGAGGAAATCCCCCTCAGGAACAGTCATAGGGAAGGGGAATAAGGGAAAAATGGGAGGGAGGGAAGAATGGGAGGATACAAGGGATGGGATAACCATTGAGATGTAACAAGAATAAATTAATAAAAAATTATATTAAAAATAACCTCTTAAAAATATTTAAGCCATACAGTGGACAATATAGATTTAGGAAAAAAATAATAATTGACTTTTGTCAAAGTTATCAAATAGGAAAACCAAGTAGAAATGGGGAGTGTTTTAAATACAAATATATTACAACTGGGGGTGTCTAAAGAGTAAATGTATAGTTGACAACCTCAACAACAACAACAACACAACTTCCTCGTTTCCCTGACATAAAATTATTACAGCAATATGAGCTCAAGGGTTCATTCTAATTGATGTGACAGTAAATATAGTTGGAAAGATCTGAATTATACCTGTTGGAGGTCAGGGAGAAAAAGAGAGTTCGTTGTGCAAAATATGAATGTGGAAAAGGTCATTGTAGCGCTGTCTCTCTCTCTCTCTCTCTCTCTCTCTCTCTCTCTCTCTCTCTCTCTCTCTCTCTCTCTCTGACACACACACACACACACACATA